>NW_004444144.1:318711-393536 GCF_000243295.1 Trichechus manatus latirostris
GGGTCCCTGTGCTGAGAAACTCCTAGACCAGGGGTAGACTGATGACAGGGACCTTCCTCCAGAGCCGACTAAGAGAGAAAGCCTTCGCTAGAGCTGATGCCCTGAATTTGGACTTCTAGCCTACTAGACTGTGAGAGAATAAATTTCTCTTTGTTAAAGCCATCCACTTGTGGTATTTCTGTTATAGCAGCACGAGATGACTTAGACACAGCCTTTTGTTGGAGCTGCTTTACGTCATCCACCAGTGTCTGATTCTCCCCATTTCTATTCCCAGAAAGGGTAAACAGTAACTCTTCTGATGAATACAAGTGCTGCTACCCACAGCCAGGGACCTCAGCATGCCTCATGTCTCACAAGGGCTCATCTGGATGGACGCAGCCACTCGCATGGTGATCTGAAGCACCTCTGGGCCTCGCATCTGCACTGCCAACCCCGGATCTGCTGCTGATGGCTGTGGCTGCAGCTGCACATGCCGCAAGAGAGCTCTGCTGCCCTCAGGGCAGTGGGGAAGGTGGGCAGAGCAGGGAAAGCGCCTGCTGTACCAGCTGCCATCTTAGCCCCCTTCCACTCCTTCAGGCATCGTTCACCTCTGCACGCCAGTTTAATCCCCCTTTTCTGCTCTTCCTTATCTGATTATTATCTGCAAATGCCAACTATCTTATGTCTTCCTGACTTAATAATAGATACCAGTTACTTAGCATTCACAATGGGCCACGTGCCTCCTTTAAAAGATAGTTACTGTTAAGTGGATCCCAACTCATAGCAGCCCCATGTGTGCCAGAGTAGAACTGTGCCCCATAGAGTTTTCAATGGCTGATTTTTCAGTAGATCACCAGGTCTTTCTCCTGAGGCACCTTCTGGGTGAACTCGAATCTTCAATCTTTCAGTTAGCAGCCAAGCACGCGTTTGTACCACCCAGGGACTCCGTATCCCGTTTAGGCCTCACCAAGATGAGGTAGGAACTATTATCATCCCACTTTACAGATGAGGAAATTAAGGTTTAGGAAGTTTCCATCACCTGCTAAAAATTACACTACTAGAATCTCATGGGATCAGGATTTAAATTTACGTCTAATCCCATAGCCCAAACTCTTAACTGCTTTGTTATATTGAATATTTTATAGTCTCTCTTTTTAATTTTAAAATAACTTATGTTCTAGAGCAAAAGTAGAACAGGAGTCCTGTCTGAAGTTAAGGTGAGGCTCCTGCTTCTAACACAACCAGGGTCTGAGCAGTTCACAGCTCAAGGAGATATTTCAGGGACAGTTAACTCTTTGTCTAATGTATCAGGGCAGGGTGGGAGGGTGAGCGGGTAAAGTTGCACCAACTGCTGATGGCTTAATTCACTATGTAAATTAAATTTCATCTGTTTCCCGGCTGAAATGCTTGAAGTGTGGCACAGACTGAAAGTTGCTTATCGAACATTCATTCTCTTCTTTCTTACTAACAGAACCTGGGCTTTATTCCAGGTGTCAATGTACCCAGCTAAAAGACTACATTTCCCAGACTTCCTTGCAGCAAAGTGTGACTAATAAATCACCCGGTTGGCTTTCCAGGAAAGGCTCTTCAAAGGGGGCTGGCTCTGCTGGGAGGCTTGCTCTTTTCCCACCATCCTCCTCCTTCCCCCCAGAACACACTGCTGATTGGGTAACAAAGTGAACTTGAGGCCACGCATTAAATCTGTCAGGCTGAACGACAGGAGCCTGGGTCCACAGAGAAACCCGAGACTGCCTGCTCCACACACGCCACCAAGCTGAATCCTCCCTGGTCCACACCACGAGACAGAGCCTCAGCCCCGCCCCGGTCCACACCACGAGACAGAGCCTCAGCCCCACCCTGGATGAAACAAAGCCTCAGCCCCACACTGGTCCACGCCACGAGACAAAGCCTCAGCCCCACACTGGTCCACACCACGAAACAAAGCCTCAGCCCCACCCTGGATGAAACAAAGCCTCAGCCCCACCCTGGTCCACGCCACGAGACAAAGCCTCAGCCTCACACTGGTCCACGCCACGAGATAAAGCCTCAGCCCCACCCTGGTCCACACTATGAGACAAAGCCTCAGCCGTACATTGCCTGAACTGCCTCTAAAGCTTTCAAGACAATTTAACAATCTCCTGTGAAATTCTTCCTTAGGGCAGATTAGCTCATTCATCTGGAATAACTAAAAGCATCGTGGTCTTGTGTTTAAGAAAACCTCTATGCATTTTTAATCTGTTCAGAAGGTGGAGGCTCCAAAGTGATCAGTCTTGGTCGCTAATGACAAGTAAAACGTTTTTTCTTTTTAAAAATTCTTGCTTTAGAAGGGAGATGACACCAGAATCCCTCATTTGTATGGCAGTACTTAAACAAGGTAGCTGAACGCAGCCTTCACATGGAGTAAAAGGCCAGCCCCAAGTATAAATCGGCAGGCTATACAACCCATTTAGTAGAGTATGGTGAAAAGTTGGAAATTCACCCTTCTAGAAAACATAGACAACAGAAGGACACGGAAATGTATTTTAAAACACTAAAGCAAGGAAGCTTGCTATCACTTGACAGATTAAAAAAAAAAAAAGTTGCCATGGAGTTATTTCCGACTCATGGTGAGCCCATGTGTGTCAGAGCAGAACTGTGCTCCATAGGGTTTTCAGTGGCTGATTTTTCTGATGTAGATCACCAAGCCTTTCTTCCAAAGCACCTCTGGTTGACTTGAACCTCCAACCTTTCAGTCAGCAGCCAAGCACAGGAACCCAGCGACTCCTACTTGACACTTTTCTAAATAACATGCTTCGGAGTACTGACTTAGGTGTGATGAACATTACTACCTTGCACTATTGTTTTCATTGTATTTTTCACACCGATATTATCTTGATCATCTTGTCTTGTTCATCACTCTATCCCTAGAACCTAGAATAATAGCATCCGGCACAAAATCAATGCTCAGCAGACATGAACACTCCCCCTCATTATCTGCTGTCACAGCCCCTAACTAGACTCTTGCCTCTAGCTCTGTCCCCTCCCCAGCCACCCTTCATCCCACTGCAGCCAAGTGGGCCTTTGAAAATGCACAACTTACTGTATTTCTGTCGATGGTTCTCCATCTTCCTCAGGGTAAGGCCACGAAATCTTTGGCAGGCATTAAAGCCCTGCATGGCATGGCCTTTGCATATGCTTCCAGCTTCACTGTTCAACACCCCCCCCGCCCTTCTCTGCATCCCAGCCTTGCTGAGTACTGCACGTGCTCACGCTTGCCCTTTGCACACGTCCCCCCTTCCCTTGTGGATAAACTCTACTCAGGTTCAGTTTTCAGCTCAGATGTTTATTCCTCCTGGAAGCCTTCCTGGGGCGAGGCTAGGTGTCTTTCCTGTGTCCCTCCATCACCCTCTAGTATTTGTGTCACTGGTGGATCTAACTGCACTACAGGATTTTAACTCCACTTTTCTGTGCTTTCCGGCCGTCTGTAAGCTCCAGGAGGCCAAGGACCCTGTTTTATCTAAGTGCTTGGCACATAGTGGGCACTTAAAAAGCCTCATGATGAATAAAGGTGCCGCACCACAATATAGTGTTTTCTGCATTTAAAACACCCAAGTCTGTTTATTAAACTAAAGGACTCTTGCACAAGCCAATATTTAGCATGAAGCCCTCTGCACTTTTCTAAGCTGGAAGGAAGCATAGCTAAGAAAACCCAAGATTCCCTGAGACACAGGAGCTCAGTGATTAGCAGCTTGAGATTAGACAGTATTTTAATGTTTACAAATAGATTACATTTGCTAGCGTAGGAGACTCACAGGAGCCTAAGAAACATTCCACTGTTACAACGGAAGTTTTGTTTGGAAGAAAGAGTATTTTTCATCATACATGTATTGACAGTGATCTCAAAGCAATGTTGTGAATGGATCATTGTATCATTGCCATCACTGTCCCTTATTTTGGTTTTTTGAACTGTGGATCTCTACCCATTAGTGGGTCGTGACATCAACTGAGTCTTGATAAGCATTAAGACAAATATTAGAAGAAATAGAAACTATCAGAGTGCACCGTACATTATAAGCATCGGATATTGTTTTGTAAAACTAGTTTCATGACTATAAACTTTATGTGTATACAGGATTATGATATGAAAGTTCTTACTGGATTCCCAAGTGAAAGCTAGGCAAGCCTGTCCTATGAGAAGTGAGATTTCTGTTTGTGGGGATACTGTTTATTACTAAGCCCCTCTACTGGGAAGGGGGAGGGGTATCACCAAAGCCCCTCTGCCGGGAAGGGGGAGGGCTATCACCAAAACCCCTCTGCCGGGAAGGGGGAGGGCTATCACCAAAACCCCTCTGCCGGGAAGGCGGAGGGCTATCACCAAAACCCCTCTGCTGGTAAAGGGGGAGGGCTATCAGCAACTGTTTTGTTTCCTATTAGTCCTATTTTGCCACTACAAAAATCCCTTATTTTGCATGTTTGGTGTTCATCCTTCCTTGTTTGGTGGGGAGGGGTGGAAAGTCATTTTGCCATGCTGCAAATACAAGATTTGCTCAATTACCTGGATGCTTCAAGAAATACAGATTCTCTAATAACTATTCTAGAAGAGTTCAAAGTACACTAAACATTTAACTTTTCTTGGTAACTCAGGTCTTAATCATCAAGAAAACAGTAGATTTTGTTCAGTACATGCGATCCTTACCTGACACTTTTAAGAGGGAGGATATCTCATCAAATAAGAATCCAAGAGGCTTCTATAAAGAAAATCAGTCTTCACAGGCCTGCCAGGCCTCTCCTATACCAACTGCTCTGCAATTGTGAACCAGGTCTAAGACCCACACTGGGGACCCACGGTGGCTCCCAATACGTAGGAAACATTCTAGAATCTCAGACCAGGATGGGTCTCTGTCTAGAGATGTACACAAAAGGAAATGAATTCTTGGTTTCCAGGACCTTAGCTCATCTGGCTGAGACAGACCACAGCTCGGCCTGCTTCTCTCTGGCAGTGCTGTGTGCACCCCCCCGCCAGCAGCCCGGGCGGAGAGCTGTGCTCGGGCTCCTCTAGCTGCCTCCACTGCGGTGGCAACAGGCAGGGTCTTGGCCACCCACCGGATGGGCGTGAGGGCACAGCAGCCCGGCCACACTAGTCGAAATCCCCTCCTTAGGAACTTGGGATGGTGCACAGCCGCCTCCTCCTCGCCAGCTAGTGGCCCAGAAACGGACGATGGTGACACTGATACTTCAGTTCTTTACATGAGGCTTCTAGCAAATACGGGCCACAGTTTTCTCTTCCCAAGCTATCTTGGCACCTTGCTACTCTCTCCCTTAGACCTCTGTCACCTTGCACATTTATACAGACTGGTTCCACAAAACACTTTTTAAATGTGCATTTCTTTAATTTTTAAAAATATATACAGGAAAAGCCATGTGTTTTACATAGGAATACACAGATTAACAACACATTTCTTAGTTTTCCAAAACTCTGTATTATATCAGTCTGAAATTTAGAAATTAAATATATCAGAATTTTTTAAGTTAAAATGAAATCCCTGAAAACTACTGGATATGCTGGACTTTTTCTACAAATGAATAGAGAATATGAATATGGTTTGTGTTAAATAAGGTTTATTATTAGCTTTATTGCCTAGTCTCTACGATGCAACTTTATTGTGCCTTTGCAAACAGGATACATTTTTTTTTTAAAAAAACTGATCAAAATTTTCCATACATATAGCTCTATATGATAGATTACAGTGCAACACTATTCTTGTTACGTAATTATAGAAACACTACAGAACCCAAGAACACAGGGTAAGCAAAAAGAAATACAATCCTGAGCCATCTGAACAAGATGATTTGATGAATCCTTTTAGAGCAAATTTAGAAAACACAGAAGTGGGAAAAAAACCACACACGACACTGCTGTCACGAGCAAAACCAGGCAGACACCTGGTCCCCCCCACACGCACGCACACACGCACACACACGCCGTGTTCTTCTCCTGCTTCCCGCCCATCCCGTACATTCCATCCCAGCCTTTCCCGAAAGATCAGGCACTAAATCCTAGTGAAGCCCACATCTGCCTGGCTGGAGAATATTAAGTGACCCTACAATAAGTGTGCAGGTACTCATCCATAACATGAGACAAAGCATGGGCTCTAAGCCAATTCCAGCTGCTCCTGCCTCTTTGGAAGTAACTGGAACATATGTTCACTACACTGGAAACCACGTGGGAAATGTCCCGAAAACAAAATTTTCTCTTCCTATGTCTTGAAGTAAAATGACCCTAAAAGTAATTGCCTCATCTGCTATTAAAATACATTTGTCATTCTGCCTATTTTTGGTATCTATTTAATTACAGTTCAGTAAGAACAGTTCATGAAGCTTGTACCTGTTTATGGTAAACACTGTCAATGGCACCACATAAAGCTGCCACAGCTGGACAGGCCCACGCAGCACAAACCTCACGCGTGTTCCTTGCTGACCTTCCCTCGAGACCACAGCACTCCAGTGTTACCAAAGACAATGTACACAGAGTTAAGTGATGACAGGTATTTGGTCTGTGTCCTCACTTTACATGTCTTAGTGATGAAACTAACCAAACCGTGCCTCCACCCTTCCCTGAAAATAACCTGAGTCAGCTGACTAACCAGACCGACCAGCTCGGCTATCAGTCCACTTAATCAGAGGTTGAGCTGGAAAACCAGAGGGCTAATGAAGTCCACCGGCAGTTTGTCTTGTGCAGATAACCAAGAGTTCTTGGTTTTTGCAATATCCACTGCCCCACGGCTGAAACCACCAAGGTGGCAATAACTCACAGCATAAAGAATGCTGACCTTACGCTGCGGAGACCGTGAGACCACCTGGAGAGAAAAGAGGATCCTCTTTCCCACAGTTCAGTGTGGGGTTTAGTGTCTGTACACGTTAGCTGCTACAGAAAAATCCAAAGACTGAATTCATAACTTTCTTATTTTCAACTAAATGCTCACACACTCAAAAAATACTCACACATCCTATGAATATGAGGTGGCCCTTTTCTTTAAAATTTTTAAAATTAAGAGGCACCAATACCCGTTCATTTATGTATAGAAATTTCATATAATCACCACTAAAACAAGAGAAATGGCATCTGTGATAATCACACAGAGGAGAAAAAGATCGAAAGACAACCTTAGCCGCAGATGTTTCGGATGAGTCAGAACCTAAGGATTTGACAATAAAGTTTTAATGGTTTAGCATAGTCCCATGGCCTTTGTCCACAGCTGATACATGGAAATGGTTCCCAAAGAAAACTAAGAAACCATTCTGAAATTCTGCTTTCAGTTGACTGTAAAAACCTTGGCTGTATCATGACCTTTTACAAGGGGAGGCAAAGACAGACATACGGCACCTTCCCGCACTGCTGAAGGAGCATCAGTGACGACACGGTCCTAACCATCTGCCAAGGTGTTCCTACAACAGGAAGGACAGTAGGTTGTATTTCAGCATCTTTGGTTAAGGTCTGGCCCTTCAAATCCATCTCTCCTTCACCTTTAGTCTCCAAAGAATTTTCAGCCCATGCACTTAAAGAATGTCAAATGATGCCATTTTCCGTATTGTCAGATCAACAGAATTTCAATTTTTTGGCCCTAACCCTGTCTGACTGGACAACAGGGACCTTTGCAGAGGAAGGTGTAAAATCAAATGCTTCAGGTAAAGCATATTCTTTAACTGTTCATGTTCAGTTAAAGGAAGATTCATGAGCTACACAGAAAACTGTCAACAGGATTCCCACACTGGGAAAGGGACAAAGCAGCTCTGGCTTGGTCCTTGGAAGTGGCCTGAGCAAACTGGGTCAAGTGTCTGGCCTGAAAATATCATCACCAGCCTCTACCTAGAGCAAGGTCTGTACTGTGCAAACCTTATGTGAAAGCTAAATGTTGTGTAGGTGTTTATGTGATAAAATTAGAATAAAGCTAAATTTGGTGTAGGGAGAAAAGGGTAAAAAAGACGACACTCTGGGTTGTAATTCAAAGGGAAAAAAAAAATATACACTAAAACAGGTTTTATACAATCAGCCAAAGTATTGCCTGGAATTCTCTATCTTCTCTTTCGGAGGCCAAGGAGCTTCCCTATGCCCTCTTCCTCCACTGCTTTAGTGGAGAGGAAGAGAACTTTATAGAAGGTTCCAACTGTGAAGCAGGAACATGGGGCAGGTCTGTGAGGTCAGACTGAGGACGGACAAAGCCAAGCACTAGGAACCAGGCCAATCAAGATTCCTGGCTCACTCACACAGCACACAGCAGCCCTCAACTGAAGCCTGGCCACACACAGCAACACCTTTTCTTTCACAAATGAATCACAGCTCTCCCAAGTCAACATTTCAGGATAAACCATTCAGGCTGGTAAACTCTTGCAAATGCTGCCAATTTCCAATGAGCTTAGCACCAAATCTGTTATACCCCTCCCCCCCACAAAGTCAATCTGTAGTTTAAAATGTGAAATGTCAACTTCTCTTTGTTTCTGTGTTTTCGTCCTTCTTCGTTTTCTCACGAAGGTTTTCTTATGTTGATGTTCCATTCCATGTCAGATGAAATAAAAGTTTTAAAATATTTGGTGATTTCTGTATAATATTCTTCTCATAAGGAAGCAACCTCATGAATTTAAGTCAGAATTATGTCCACAGAAGTCTTTTCCATGTAGTTCATCATACAGAGAAAGACTCTTACACATGGCTATTTCTGGACAGTGCATTAAACAAAGATACCTTACGAGAGAAAAGATCATTATCTGTATCCATTAGAACAATATACAGATTCACAGTCAATGAGATGATACACCTTGCAGAAGAGAGGCATTGAATATAACAGTATACTATTCAAATACAAAAACAGCAATAAACATATTTTGCACTACAGAAAATTGGCTAGCTTCTAACTTTAAGGATTTAAAGTGATGAGACGGGTAACTGCGTTTTAGGACTGGAACATGCTTCTTGCCTTCCAGATACACAATGTTTGATGCTGGTGCACACACACACATACAACACTGTGTCTGCAATGATATGCAAATGCAATAGACAGCCAAGTCCTGAAGGCAGGTTTCAGAGGATAGTGCTACCAAGACCAAGAGAGCGAAGAGCAACTTAAGAACACTTCTAACTTCAGAATTTCATTTTATTGAACACACTTTTAAAACAAGCACCTCTTAGCAATAAAAGCAAAGAAACAATAGTACTCATTCCAACTCTGGTCTAGCGGAAGACTTGTCACACCAACCTGCCAAATTTCTGATGCAGTTTTAAACAGGCAGCCACTGGGGCTACAAAGAGAGCTCAAATGCAGGAGGTGCTGACTGCTCAGTGAAGAGCTGGAGCAGAGGAAAACAGCAAAAAGCAAATTCGGAATCTATCACAGCTTTCTTCCTTAAGCAAAGAAAAATGCAAAATTAGTTTTATAACCACAATTCCATTTATCAAACTTTTTCTGGATAATTTTCATTTAATTATGTATACATAACAGGAAATAAAACGTGTCCACAAATTTCTCAAAGCTTACAATTATCAAGAAAATGACAAAAGTAAAAGCAGGAGAAATATCAAACACATGACGGGAGGTCAATTTCTGGTTCTGCTCTTAAAAAGTAAAAAAATTACCATGTAGTTAAGTACAAAAACCTGCATTGAATGACGACTGCTGGTGTATTTACTTGATCAGAAACGAAGACCAAGAATGTAATAAAGCCCTATGATAATATTCATCTGGAGCACTCCCCTCAGTGTGTGTACACTAAAACGTTGGCAAAGTTTCTGAAGCATTAGCTTATATAAACACGGGAGTCCTTGGTTAGCTGCTTTAAATGGAACGTTCTCTTCTGAAATGCTCCCACAATTCAGTTTCACTTACAAATTGCAAACTAAAGGTATTTCTTCAAAAAAAAATCTGTTTGGCATCTCCTGGGCTTTGTTCCATTGGGCAATATGGACACTTTAATCTAAAGACAAGGGGAAAAAAAAAAAAAAAAAAAAAACCAAATCAAGGAACAGGATCAGTACCAAGCATTCAATTTTCATCTAGTTATAGAATATCTTTAACAATCTCACACACACACATACTTCTGTGTGTCTGTATTTTGCTTTGAGAATTAACTGAACTTTCCTTTAATATAACTGCCAGTCTCTGAAAGGTCACAGATAAATACTACCCAAGTCAGATCCTGAACTGCAAAGCCCTTCTTTCAGTGGAAATCAGTGAAAAGTGTTTTGTAAAAATTTTCTCAAAATTTGCTTTTGGGGTCTCGAAGTAAATCCAACCTCTCTTCTCCAAAGGCTTAGGCTGTACGTGTGTCAGAATCCACTCAAGGGCAGCAAGTGTGACTGCAGCTGCCAAGCTCACACCAACAACGGCCTGCAATGGCCCTGGAGCAGCGCACCAGCCAGCACGGTGTGAACCAAGGCCAGTGACTGGGCTTCTAGATGGTTACCGTCCCTCTGCACTACCAGGGCTGCTGCAGACTATGGGAAGGGCACAGGCAGCTTCTTTAACAAGCCAGGGCTTCTCATAAAAGAAGGACCTTACCATAAGAAGGTCTGAAATGAACTCCAACAAAAACTTACCTAGCTCTCTAAGCTAGGAATACTGGAAAAAGTCTTCTGAAACTTTTGAGTGTATCATTTATAAAAATTACAAATGTACATGCCCTTTGAATTGCAATTTTAATTCTACAAATGTATACATCAAGGACAGATAAGGCCATTCACTTAAGCACTGTTTATAGAAGCAAAAAAATGGCAACATAAAAGCTCACCAATAGGGAACTGGTTAAATAAATTATCACATTTCCACATGGTAGAATACTCTGCAGCTTTTAAAAAAAGCATGGGGACTCTTCCTGCAGCATATAAAAAGACCTCCAAGACACAGCACTAAATGAGAAAAGCAAAGCGCAGAACAGCGTACAGTACTCCACGTTTGTGTAAAAAACAAGGGACAATGCATCACCTACTCCATGAAATCACTCTGTAAAAACTGGAGTCCTGGTGGTGCAGTGTTCAAGCGTTTGGCTGCTAAACAAAAGGCTGGCAGTTCAAATCTACCCACTGCTCCTTGGAAACCCTATGGGGCAGTTCTACTCTGTCCTATAGGGTCACTATGAGTCAGAATTGACTTGACGGCAGTGGGTTTGGTTTTGGTTTATGTAAAAGCTAATGGCCAGGAAAGGCTTCCACCTATTATGATAAAAAGGTCATGCTTATAAATCTAATCACCAAATCCAGGAATAAATTATAAAGACCGACAAAAGATCAGATCCTACCCACTATGCCAAATGAATAGTTGAGAAATCTGTCTACTTCTAAATCTAGCTATATTTACCTATCCTCATTACTTCTTATCTTCCCACAAAGTTCTAAAAGAAAAGTTTTTAGTAACATTTAAAGTCAGACACTTACTTGCTACCATTAAACATTTTATTCAGGGCATCTCTTGATATAATATGACCACAGACCAATTTCATGGGTGGGTTGTTATCTGTTGTTTGTTGACGAAGAATGGGACAGGCAAATATAGAGTGATACCAGCACTTTTTACCAAGGTCCACTTCAATCTGTTAGAAAAAAAAAAAAAAAAGTAAAAAAGGCTGAAGCTGTATTTCAGGAAGGCATCCAC
Organism: Trichechus manatus latirostris; assembly: GCF_000243295.1. Classification (NCBI taxonomy): domain Eukaryota; kingdom Metazoa; phylum Chordata; class Mammalia; order Sirenia; family Trichechidae; genus Trichechus; species Trichechus manatus. The sequence goes on from NW_004444144.1 coordinate 330,309, forward strand.
ATGTTACAATACACTTTCTGTAGCAAAGAACATTTATCAAATCTACTAACCTGAATGTAATTTTATACAGTACTCTTCTAACTCAAAGATGGGTAAGATACGGATTCAGTGTTACTACTTCATGATCCAAAATTATTTACTGCATTGCTTTTCAGACCAAATTCTGAGGTCTGAGAGTCAGACTCAAAAAGGCAAGGCAATGCTGTAGCAGTCAAATCCTCTTCAGAATTAGTCAGAATATACCTATGCACAAAACCCACTAGAGACCTTGGGACTGTTTTGTAGCACACTTAGCTAGATGATAAAATTCGGGATAACAATTCTTTTAAAGCCAGACTGGAACGGTTGACCTGTGTGAGCTGCAGATCAGAGTTTCCCATCTGATGGTCCAGAGAAATCACCTGCAGCAAGGGCTAAGCCTGTACAGCGGAGCCACCCATGGCACCGTGTAAGGCGTGTCCCTTTGCAGCAAACGAAACAACACGAAGAAATAAAATCACCCAGCACAGTGGCTGGCACATGACAGAGGCTCCGCAAATGTCAGTTCCAGGTTTTCTTTTTCTTCTAAATCTAAATGGCTGTCAACACAAAAGCCCAAATTCCTTCAAGAAAATTGACGAAGTGGAACAATAATCCTGAGAAAAGATCATCACAGATCATCACCTCCCACTGCTTCTTTAGCCTGACACAAAAGCTTTAGGTGACCACTCTGTTCTGGTGTGCAGGTGTCAAAGACGCTCACAGCGTAACCTGGAAGTTGTCAGATCCTTGTGAGCACCTGCCCCAGTGAGTGAAGTGAAGGCTCCAGCTCTGCTCACGCGTGAATGTGCAACAGCTGAGCAGGGGGGCCACATGCAGGGCTGGGAACACAGCTGCACTTTTCATCAAAAGAAAAAGGTTTCTGATAGGAAGCTGGGGCAACCAACTGACTGGTTACCAGCTGGAAGAACAAGGTAATTGCAGATAAACCTGTGCATAGGCATGGCAGCGAGAAAACAAAAAGGCAAATACACGTGTGTCTGTGACAGGCCCCTGACAAGAACAATGGTAACAGGAGTTTTAGATCTGCTGTCAGAGGCCTGCTGGAAAGGCAGAATTTTAACATGCAATGACCTTTGCCACGCCATGTTATAACTGTACAATGTCAGCCCAGTGTACTGGGTACCTGCTATGTGGCCCGTAATATTCTCAGCATACCTATGCTGTCTCTACCCTTTAACATAAAGAGAAATACGGCCCCCATCTGAGAGATGAGCAGACTTGTGGAGAGAAGCTACAGAGTGGGCAAGTGACAGAGCTGTATCACAGCCACAGCGCTTTCCATTACAGCAGTGGACACACAGCCAAGTGGCCACCTGACGATCTCTGGTGTCAAAGGAACAAACTCAATTGTAACACTTAAGTCCTTACTTTAATTGGTATTAGAAAAATATAACCACTGCAAACTCATGATTTCATAAATACAATAAAACTAAATTCAATTAAACTGACTCACTGCTTTTATATTAAAAAAAAAAACAAAAAACATAATATGAGTGGTCTGTGGACGCTGCAGAACGCACTGCGTGCTACAATACACACAAGCCTCCCTGCTCCCGACGTATACAGATGTGTCAGTCCCTGGATGACGCAAACAGTCAACGTGCTTGGCTGCTAAACAGACGTCCGAGTTCACTCAGAGCCACCTTGGAAGAAAAGCCTAGTGATCTACTTCCGAAAAATGAGCCACAGAACACCCTATGAAGCACAGTTCTACTATGACACCGGTGGGGTCGCCATGAATTGGAATCGACTCAATGGCAACTAATACTAGTGTGTGTGTGTGTCTATGTGTATATACATGTATATATGTATAAGAACCCCTGTCAAAAGGCTACAACAGTGTTTCCTAGTTAAAAGGCAAGACAGGTACCGTAAACCCTTAACATCCACGTTCTTCTAACAGCAGGAAAGGCAAAGAGCCGACAGAAAATTGCACTTACAGGTAATTCATCTTTCTGGTTCCACACTCCAGTGCACTGCCTCTGTTCGATCACGGCTTTGATATTAATTAAAGCTGGCAGCGCCACACAGCCTGCTGAGAAACTGAGAGAGCAGAAGCGTCAAGGCCGGACGAGGTGGCAGACCGTTTGGTCCAAGGAGACGTCAGTTCCCACACTCCACGTGCTCATGGCCCCGACCACTGGGCACAGCACAGACCCCTCTGCTTTGCCAAAAGCAAACCCAACCATTTCCACTACAAGAAAATTAACTTGTTTTCCGTCTCCCCTGCCCAGGCCCACTGGTATGTTTCCTGTAGATACTGAAAAACAACCCCCATTTTAAAAAAAAACAACAAAACTAACTTCACTAAATAAATCTCACCAATACGGGAGAAATTAGTCTATACTGTAATTTCTTAATAAAAATATTTAGATAATAATTACATATTCAGTATGGCTTTACCACAAAAAAAAAATACAAACATCATTTTTATTTTTAATATTAACTAAAACTGCCATTTTTCCAGTAGGGTGCTTACTTGAAGCTTAATTCCTCAGTAATTAGAAAAATAAACAGTTCTATACATAAAAAAAGGATGAGGAGCTGCATCCACTGTTGAAAGGGAGACTCCACCACTCAATGAAAGAAGCAGGAAACATGTGATTGGAATAAGCAAGGATGGGAAATAACTATTGTTTTTCCAAATACGGTGGCTTTAGCATCAAGTCTGAAAGGGAAGAGATGTTCTTACATAGAATTTGTAGTGAAATGAGTTCCTTTATGTGGCCTTTTGCCTTGGCTCTTTGGAAACACAGTTTTTTGAGAGATTCTTCCCCTAAGCCCTGAGGAGTTACCTATGCCCTAGTTTTGTAACCCAGAGTTTAACCAGGATGATTGACATTTCTCCTGGGTAAGCTGTAAACAACTTGTGGTTTGATACTTTTTGTCAGGCCCTGGGCTGCAGCCTACCTGATTGGTATGCACTTTGCAGGGATTGGTCAACAGACCATGCAAACGAAGTATCTGTAGCCTACTGTGCAAATGAAGTGCCTGTGGGCTACCAAGAGGGGATTGGTCAGTTTATGGTCCTGGTGGGAGGGCTGTGTCTTGAAACTGATGAGGAGTTTGTGTATATAAGCAACTAACCCCACCGAGGTTTTAGAGACAGAAAGAACCAGGACGAGAAGCAGCAGGAAGAAGCAAAAAGAAAGAAGAGAGAACAGAGAGAGAGAGAGGAGGCAAGGAACCCCCTAAAACAGCTGTAACACGGGTCAAGGACTGTAACAGTGAAGACAGTGAGAGGCCCAGAAGGGGCACAGAGGCAGAGTCAGTGGCGACAGGGCCGGAAGGGGTCCAGTGGCAGAGATGGTGGTGACAGACGGCAGGGCCAAGAGGAACCTGTCCTGTTGGGGGCCGACAGGTGCCTGTCCGGAGAGGGCTGAGAGGAGGCCTGCACAGCCGAGAGGAGCTGAGAGAGCTTCCTGCACTGAAGATGAGAGACTGTCTACATGCTTCCTGACCCTGAGTTGTAGCCTGCTGACCCTGATCCTGAGTTATACCATTACCTCCTTAACCTCATAACCGTAAGTATGGTTTGTGAGTTCTGTGTGGCCACCGCAATGGATTATCAAACCCAGTAGAGAAGCAGAGTGCCATGGGAGGGAAAGCTGGTATCAGAATTGGTAAAAAAAAAAGGTTGGAGAGTGGAGGTATGTCTGACTTCCACCTCATAGGAATCAGCTTTGGGCTCACAGTGGTCATTATCTCCCCTGAAGTTAAACAGGTTCTGATGACACTACTACCACCACTCCCACCATTTTACAGAGTTCTTCATTGAACTGTACATATGACATAACACCTTTCCTATTACTTCTCTAACAGGCCATATGGCATCATACTTAAGTTTATATTCCTTAAAAAATGCATTCTAAGGCATATGATTACTAGAGTACTACTAATGATTACTAGAGTAGTACTAATCAAAATGTGGTAATTTTTAATGTTTCATCAAGTGAAACTAGCATTTTTTAAATTGCAAGTATGTGGTGGTGAGGAGTCCCACGAGTGCTGTGGAGTTTGGTACCACTGCCCCTACGTGTGCTAAAGGTCTAGCAGTTTTACCCACCATTGCTTTTCCCCATCTGTGCAAATGTCAACACAGTGGAAAAGGCTCTCAGGGACCCCCAGACTACACTTTGAAAACCGATGTCCTAAAACTATGTGTCACCGCCACGTATGAAGATCTCGTGAAAACCAACTGCATTCTGTTATCAAGGCACACCTGGAAACTCAGAATGACAAAGGTTCTCTCTGCGTCAAACATCAAGAAGCCAGCTAACAAGTTGAGAACTGACAATGTGGTGCGTATTTCCGTCACAAACAGTTGACTCCTGTACCTGACACTGAGAGGGGACTCCACGGAGAGCCCCAGGAGGGCACAGGCATCCCGTGTAAAGATGTCACAGATGTCAGCCCACTGGTTTGCGTCGAGCAGGTGAACATATGGTGAGTTCTCAATCCCTTGCCTCAGGTACACAAGGCTTCCCATCAAAACCTGAATGTCTGAACAAGAGAGGTGGCAATGAGGAGGTGTGACTAATCACACCTGAAACACAGCTTGCTTGCAGGTAGTAGGCTAAGAAAAGGCAGATATACTCTCAAGTGCTATAGCCTAAAACAATTAACTATGTCTTTTAAAATTCTGGTCACTAGGTTTGAATTCTCTCCCCACCCCAAATTAAAAAAAAAAAAAAAAAATGGAAAGAAAGTGGAAGAAAAGGAAAGCACTAAATGCTGAACTTACAGTTTTTATTCTTACACACAGAGTAGTATGATTACCATCATCTAGAAGGGTAAAAACTAGGTCACAAACAGAACCATCACATATCCTTGGCTGTAGACCATACTGACACCTGGAGCTGGCGGCTGCCACCCTGGCTCAGACACTTAGCTGTGGCTCTCTCCTGTCTCCTCTGAGTTTAATGTGGAATCTCAAATACCTGCAGTGTCTCTAACTCTTCATTTAAAAGGGTTTAATGTTTTACTTTGTTCTAGAGCCAGTCAGAGCTTTTCTGTAAGTGACTGTCATCTACAACTGTTTTCGTTTATTAGCAAAGAATGTATCTGGTCTGGTAAAGATAAACTTAAATTCCAGGAGTGGCTATAGCCTGATTTGAAACATTGAAAACATCTGAGTCCAGACTCACCTTTTTGATGATTTAGGGCAAATGGCTGAAAATTTTTAGCATATTGTAATGCCTCTCGCTGATTTGTAGTTCCACCCATTAACAAGCTAATAAAATACAGTCTATGTAGCTTAAATTCCAAGGAGCTGTTCTGGGCTATGAGCATTTCTCGGTTTGATACTGCCCATCTACAGAAAAAGCACAAAGGCGGAAAAATATTTTAAAAACAATTAAGAGCAAAAAAACACAATAATATCAAGAGCATAGGCAAAGTGTTTTCAAAACTGTTTGAAGCTCAGTAGCAAGGAAAAAGAGGTGGGTCTGCCATCCTGAGGATGTCTTTGGTAACGTCAGTCCACAGGCCCAGAGACTTTGTAGAGAAAGTAGACGTAACGCCAGCTACACCTACAAAGGCCCTTCAGCCAGTGAAAGAAGGAAAAAACATTAAGTTAGATAATAATTACATATTTAGTATGGTTTTAAACCAAGACATAGAACAACTCTGTTGTGGCACATGATCTATTTAGAACTGCACAAGGCCACACTTTCAAACAGGTGTCAGCCATGAGAGTCACTATTAAATTCCCTGGATCCACTACTCTTTTCCTGTTAACTGGCCTGTTTACGAATGAATCAGAGATTCTGAAGGGGAACTATTTATTTTAAACTTTTGTTCCATACGTGATTCTGTGCTATTCACTTTGGGATTAAAAACCGTAAACATAGCGATTTCCCTTCAAGGTACCTTCAGTCTAATTGGGCAGCTAAAGCTACAGAAATATCCAACAGTATATCATGACAAAATGATTTGTACAGACATGGAGGGAAAAAACAATAGTCACAGCTCTGAATGCTCTAAATCTCAGTGACTCAGGCCCCTATGGTACAAAAATGTGGGATTACCAATCTTAGCTGGGACTACCAGGTCAGGCCAGCACTAACGTGGAAAAGTACACCAAATGGCTGTTAAAGCCACAATCAAGCATAAAGAAGTGTTACTTTATTTCTCTAAACGAATTAAGATGTAGACGCCGTTAGTATCCTGTTCTTCTGTACCTGGACAAACATCTCCCACCTAACCCAATTCTCCAAGGACCACTAGAATCTGAACTGGGCATGAAGACGAACTCTGAATAACTCTAATCCCAAAAAAGACCTGTCTCTTCATTTGACAACCATCATAACCACCTGCCTTAACTAATCCTTGGAGTCTGGGCGCCAACGCACAGCAGCTTTATCCATGCTGGCAGTGTCCCCAGGTAGTTTATCATTAATCAGTTCATGGCAACTTGACAAACATGATGAAACCAGCCTCTCCTGGCAGGAAGGGTCTTCTTCAGTCTCCCTGTAACTACCATTTTCTTTAAATGAGGCAACTAACTTCAATGCTCTGGCCTGCATGTTGGCCAAACCGATCGGTTTTTTAAAATTTTTTTTTTAACAGTTTTCAATCCAAAGTAAAAGTAAACATTCCATGTAAACCACAGGCAGCTTTCTGTGCCTAGTTTACTTTAAACTAAGAGATGCTGGAAGTGGCATTACCTTGTTTTTCATATTCAATACGTTCGGTGCCAAAGCTTCACGCAGACCTAGGTCTCGTCCTAGCTTTGCTTGCTGTCACCATTTTCAAATCTTCTAATCACATCAGAGTTCACTTCCAGCAACATCCCTTGTTGCTTTGCTGCACTTTCATCTTTGTTAACCAATTCCCTCTCTCGATTATTCATTTTTATAAAAATCACAGGGGTTTACCACTGGGAGATGAACAAGCAAAACAACTCCACGCTTTGCTTCCTGTGTGTGGGCTGATGAACTGAGGCAGTGATCAGTGACTGACAGACTTTGAAAGAAGTGACGTGACTGGTTACAACTGTGATGCACATCTGTTATTTGTGCAGTGACTTGTGGACTGAAGAGTGTCAGAAAAGTTAGTATTGTATGCAACTACTCACAGCTCATATACTGTGGTAACTGGAATCTGGTAAGTGTTGTTGAGGGACTGGCCTCATTAAAAAAACCATAGTAACTGAACTTGGTGCCTACTAGAACTGTGCTCAGTGACGACTGCCCACGGGGTTAATAGAGAAGTCACATAGGAGGGCAGAACACAGAGATCTCAGAGGTGAGAAGTTACTTTATAAAGACAAGGAAGGCCCAGGGTGGCACAATGGAGAAAGATGTAAGTTAGAGAAACTGAGCGAGTTGGTTTGTCTATGGCCCACTCTCCTGAAGAATCAAAAAGAAAAGAGATTCTATTTCTCATCAAGTCCCCTACCCCTCCAGGGAAGGCTGGGCTGGAAAACCAAGGGGTCTGTGCCAAGAGGGTAAGTTATATAAAACTGGGTGAAGAAAACAGTGGTTGGCTAATGGGATAAACTAGAGGCATTTTTCATGGGGTGCAGAGTTAAAGGAGGGAAAAAAAGGCTTGATGAGAATAGAACTGAGGTGGAGAGAGGTGCAGGCCAAGAAGAACATGTAAACATATTCAGATAATCTAATCTAGTAACAGCACTGCCACTGATAGTGACGTGTCCAGGTGACTTAGAGCAGGCCCAGGCAGAAGATATATCCCCTCCACAAAATCAGAAGTTGTGATAGTATCCTCCCAACCCAGGCGCTAGCTAATTTTTTTGCAAAAGTAAAATCAAACATGGATTGAGTAGCTGAGAATAGGTTTTAAAATTTAAGGCTCAAGCTCAATTACCACATTTTCTGCAACTACCGTAACAACCTCTCCAACCACAGAATTTCAGATGTTCTTTATGTGAACCTCTCCTACGGCTCACCTCAATCTATTTGGTAGTAAAGTTTCTGGTCTCTTGAAGGCAGGCACTTTGTCTTGCTCATTGTGTTGCCTACTTTGAATGGAGTATAGTGATAAAGAGCACAGAGGTTAACAGGGACAAAGACATATGAACTTAAATCCTGGCTTGGCAGTGTGAATGTGGGCCATTCGTGACTTAATTCTCTAAAACCTGTTTCCTTACTGTAAGAAGGGACACTTCAAAGGGTTGTGGGCATTAAATGACAGGGTCAGGTAAAGCACTGACTACAAAGACTGGCATGAATAGGCATTCAATAATGTATGTTTATTGAATAGATGAACTCTGACGTAGTACTTCAAAGTCATGTTTTTAAGATAATAATTAAAAGCCAAGAGTTACTTGGTCACTTCCATGTAACACTTAGAGGCACTTTGATTTCTGTAGCATCAACTGTCCGGGAATATGACTAGCTGTATGTTCTGGTTAATCACCTTGAAAATTTTTTTTAAGTTTTCTTAGTTAGAAGTTCACACTAAATATCGAGATATATGATTCATTGAGCAGGGATAAGGGGTAGAAGACAGTCAACCTTAATCAACCTGATAACAACCAAATCCAAAGTCTACAAAGCACATGACAAAAATTTAGCTGCACCAAAAGCTAATGCCACCGCCTACACAGCACTGGAAGACATACGACCAAAAATAAACCAAATACGAGTTACTGAGATACTCAGGAATGGACGTATTCTGGATAATGGCATTTCTAACAGAAAACTTCTGATTTTTTTTTTAAATTAAAGCAAAACAAAGAAACAACTACCCCTATACTATACCATAGCCAGCTAGCTAACAACAGATACAGTTAAATCATAGCTTTACTGTGATTTTTTTTTTTTTTTAAATTTTGCTCCCAAATCCCCAGTGTGGGTCATGGAAGCAATGTCAGCTTTGAAACTATTCCTTGTTAGGATAAACACTGTAGACCAACAAAATGACACCCAGTAACATCACCAATGTCACAATGATCTCTGCTCACTGTCACCACGTTCTCCTAATAAAGAGACCTTTCAGGTCTCTTCCATAGAGACTCTAAAACAATACTACTTACTTAGGTGACTAAGTTAGAAGCAACCCACACCTATACAATTATCCAACAGAAAGAGTAAGCATTAATCACCCTGTCAGGCCTCTGAAAAGACTTGGTACATGACTAATCCATATTTAGAATTTCCTCATCATTCCAAAAATAATTAAAAACAAGATTTCACCTCCATAGTCAGCTGTTCTACCCCAGGAGTCTTACTGACAATATCAGTGTATTTATCTCCTCTCGGAATTTTGTCAGTCTGGGTGATACTGAAAAATATAAGTGCATTTTGCCAGTTCTTACAGCACACTCCTCTACAACCTTTCACAGTATTCCTAACGGCTTACAAATAATGTCTTTTTCTAGTCTTCTTTGGGACTAGACTCTTGGGGGTAAAAGCTGACTTTTAGGGGAATGAATGACGTTTATTTACCCCACAGGTGCAGACAGTGTGGCTACAGCACTAGGCTGGACATTATTAGCAACCAAATCAAAAAAGCTTTTTTAAAAAATTCAGAGAATGGCAGAAATGTCAAGAATCAAAGTTCAGCCAAAACGAGTTATCAGAACCCTATAACTGTGCTTTAAAAAAAAAAAAAACCCGCTGCTGTCGAGTTGATTCCAACTCATGGTGACTGAACATTTCATTTCTGAGATATTTTAAATGGTAATTTCTCAGACATGGATTGAGTCCACCACTGGAAGTATTAACATTTCACTCATCTCAGAGATGGTGTGACTCTTTGTCCTTCTCTTACGTGCTATTTAAAAAAGCACACAAATTATAGTATTATATTTCTGAATCCACTTAAAAAAAAAAACCAACTTTACACAAGGTTTTTGGCAATGCAGAGATCAGTACAAGTGCCTGACAGCTACATGGGGTGAAGAGGCCCCCATGTTAGACAGCACAGCTCTACCGGTTAGTGACTTTTTTTTAAAGTAATTAAATATGGCATTGGCTTATTTATTACCAAGATTCCTACAACAAAATCAAGAGATTTTAATCTCAGAACCTACTATACAGTCACAGTAGTCAAAACAGCTTGGTACCAGTACGATGACAAACACACAAGACCAATGGAATAGAATTGAGAATCCAGAAGTAAATCTATCCACCTGTGGGCAACTTATCTTCGACAAAGGGTCGAAGTTCATTAAAATGGGGAAGAGAAAGTCTCTTTAACAAATGGTGCTGGCAAAACTGGATATCCAATTGCAGAAAAATTAAACAAGATCCATACGTCATACCATAAACAAAAAACTAACTCAAAATGGATCAAGGACCTAAATGTAAAACCTAAAACTATAAAGATCATGGAAGAAAAAATAGGGACAACGCTAGGGGCCCTACTATATGGCATAAATAGAATACCAAACATAATTAAAAACGCACAAACAGCAGAAGATAAACTAGATAAGACTTCACCGAAAGACTAAAAAGAGAACCTACAGATTGGAAAAAAAAATTGGGGTATGACATATCCAACAAGGGCTCTAATCTCTAAAATTTATAGAAAACTTCAACACCTCAACAACAAAAAGACAAACAGCTCAATTAAAAAATGGGCAAAGGAAATGAACAGGCACTTCACCAAAGAAGACATTCAGGCAGCCAAAAAACACATGAAGAGATGCTTGTCATCAATAGCCATTAGAGAGATGCAAATCAACACTACAATGAGATACTATCTCATCCCGGCAGTAATGGCACTGATCAAAAAAACAGAAAACAACAAATGCTGGTGAGGTTGTAGAGAGATTGGAACTCTTACACACTGCTGGTGGGCACATAAAATACCACTCCTAGGTATATATCCTAGGAAACCAAGAACTGTGACAAGAAGAGACATATGCACACCCAAGTTCCCTGCAGCATTATTCACAATAGCAAAAAGATAGAAGCAACATATGTACCCATCAACAGATGAAATGAATAAACTGTGGTACATACACACAATGGAATACTACACAACATTAAATAATAATGACGAATCCGTGAAACATCTCACAACGTCGATGAACCTGGAGGACATAATGCTGAATGAAATAAGTCACTCACAAAAGGACAAATATTGCATGACTCTACTGTTAGAGAGGTACACAAGAATAAACGACAATGACAGTAAATATCATAACACACACAATCCTGCAACAATTTATGAGTGGATACACAGGTAGATATGTATGCTGAATAGCTGTAGGAGGGCGTAGGGGAGTACACCCATGTGCATATATAGGTTCGGCTGTGAATATTTCTACATATATATTTGTATGTGCAGCATGTATATTTATACATCTAATAAAGCACAGAGGGAGCATAGTCATGACACAATCTAGACATAACCAAACACCTTGAGGGGCTGAGTTACTGGGCTTGAAGGCTAAGGATCATAGTCTTGGGGGCTATCTAGGTCAATTGGTATAACATAGTTCCTGAAGACAATGTTCTACATCCTACTTTGGTAAGTAGCATCTGGGGTCTTAAAAGCTTGCAAGCAGCCATCTAAGATACAACTATTGGTCTCTTTCCATCTGAAGCAAAGGAGAGTGAAGAAAACCAAAGACTCAAGAAAACAATTAGTCCAAAGGACTAATGGACCACAGGAACCACAACCTCCACTAGCCCGAGGCCAGAAGAACTAGACGGTACCCGGCAACCACTTCCAACTGCTCTGACCAGGATTACAACAGAAGGTCTCAGTTGGGGGGGTGGGGGGAGGAAAAAAAGGAGAACAAAATTCAAATTCATAAAAAAGACCATGATTACTGTTCCAAGAAAGACTGGAAGAACCCCCGAGACTACGGCCCTTAGACACCCTTCCAACTTGCAACTGATGCCATTCCCGGAGATCACCCTTTTAGCCTATAAAATAAACAGTGACACCTGTGAGGAAAGTTCTCCTTACAATAATTATCTGCATGAGACCAAAAGGGAAACATCTGCCCAAAAGCAAAGATAAGAAGGCAAGAAAACCAGACAAATGGAAATGGGGAACTCACGGTGGTAACAGGGAGAGTGCTGACACACTGCAGGGACTGCAACCAATGTCATGGAACAATCTGTAAATAAACTACTGAATAGGAAACTAATTTGCTCTCCAAGCTTTCACCTAATGCACAATTTAAAAAAGTCAAGAGATTTTATAAACCTAAGTTAATAACAGACCAGCATTTTACAAGCACACACTGCAGTCTCCCTCCCTCTTTTCCATCGTGTGCTTCCCCCTCCTGACTAGCTTAGCTCCTTATCATTTTCAACAATCTCAGGGAGAGTTTACTTCAATTTTCCCTTTCTTTGTAAGAAGGTTCTCAGTTTCTCTACAGTCATGGTTTGCCCACTTCTTCCTGCAATGCTCAAGTTTGTGGAGAAGATGCATTTAAATAAGAGGTGGCCATATCTCTTTCTCCTGGGGGATACCTACTATCGTGAACTTCATATAAACTTTTCGCAGCAATCAATGTAAAACAAACAACAGAAAATGTGTTATCACTCCAAACATTTTTCCCTTCTGCCCTTCATATTCCATTGTGCTTTCTGTATCCTTTCCACTAGGCACCTCTTTCCATCTTCAGTTAGCTTCTCTTTAATAGAGGTGCCCTTGCTCTACCATACTCAGCACATAGGCAGACTGAGTTAAAAATGTATCCCTCAACTCTCCTATTCTGTCCTCTCAGAATTAAGATACATACTACCCCCACCCCTCACATCCAACTAAACAAAAACTCTGGAAAAACCCCAACTTGTTCAAACCTTGATTCCTTTTCTCCGCTGGCACAGCTATCAGCCTTGTTTCCCCTGTGGTTCTAGGTGGCCATTTAAAAACGCCCAAATCAGCAAGACTGCCCCACTAGTAAGAAGCCACAACTAAGAACAAGAAAATTGACACTACAGACTGCACAATCACTGTCACCCTCATTTCCAGTGACAGTTAATTCTCCATGATCAGGCGTCTCTGTCTGCTTGCTTCTGTTATCTTTGTTTTCCACTTATAAACGATTTCATTCTAGATTCTACAATTTCTCTAAGTTCAGCCAGCGTTTTCTATCCTTAGGACCACTGATCACACACACCACCAAGAAACCACAATGGCAGCGTCATCGCACACCCCTGCGTGGTTTTATTTCTACTCTCGCCTAATCATAGCGTAGTCACCTAAAAAAAAAAAAAAAAAAAGATAGTTCTGTATGTACTGATACAGGTAAATTTTCGAGCATTAAGTGAAAAAAGCGCAAGATGCAGAACAGTGTGTATAGTAGGCAACCATTTGTGCATAAAAAGTACATATACATATGTATTATGCATATCCCTAACGCACATAAGCTTGCAAATGCATGCGGTATCTCTGGAAAGATGCGTGAGAAAAAGGTCAACAGTTTTTGCCTATATGGAGGGAAACAGGATGATGGGAAGGAGACTTACTTTTCACAGCACGGCCTTTGCTGTATATCTTTTGATTTTTGTAACTTGTCCATGTATTACCTATTCAGATGACTGATACTGACATAAAATTCAAATACGGGTTTCATATAAAATAATGTTTTAAAAATGTAAACCTAAAAAGGAAGGTTAGCTAGCAATGGAAACCTAAAAAAGGAGTGACTGAGACAATCCAAGGACCACCTAAGGAAAAGGAGTCTTGGTCAATAAACTTTAAACTGTCCAATATCTTTGCAAGGCTACCTCCAATGTGAAGATAAAGGCATCAAGATATTTTAGCCTGAGAGCATTAAATATTTTCGAGAACAATCTCCTCTTGTTCTAATTCCATGCTCAGCAAGTTAGATTAAATTGTGCCTTACACGTGGATCTGAGCTAGTTTCAAAGCCATCAGTAGTCCAGACTGTACATATAATTTTATAATTGTTTACAGCTCAGGCCTACTCTTACATATTGGGGGAAAAAAAAAAAAAGACTTCCAAGACTGCAAGACTGCAAATCAGATCCTGGACAATGGCAAATTCACCAAGATAATACTACTCTTTGAGACACCTTTAAGAAGGCAATCAATGGGTTTGCCGAAAAGACAGTACTTTCTTTCAAAATGTCAATAACTGGAATATAATTACAAGACAGTTTCTATTTGTCTAATATTTCCCCATGTCTTGTTGACGCTGACTATTTTTTGGCTTTCCTTCTATCTGCCACATGAAGGAGGAGGTCACGTTTGTTCAAGTTCCCCTTCAAACAATTCTATCATTTATTGAATGCCTACTATGTAAGAAGCACTATGCTAGGTGCCAAGAGGAATTTAAAAAATGGATAAAGCCATCTGGGTGACAGAGAAATCCGTACACAAACTCAGAAATACAAGGGCATGAAGAGAAGAGCAGGCAGGGCCCTGGCTCTTCCTTGGTCACTTTCCTCTGCCATATCACCATTCTTTCCTGACACCTTCCCATGGTCTCTCAGCATTTATACTCAAGAGCTAATACTCTTCAGGCTTCCTTCTCTTCTAGGTTTTCCATGGTATCTATCCATACCAACTTTTCTGTTGTTGTTGGCCTCTGCCTCTTCAACTGCCTAGGCTACCTGGAGAACTGCTGCAGTCTCCCATCTCCCTCTTTTCCTCTGTGGGTGCGCCATAATGTTTCTTCCCACCATGTATAAACAGATGATGCTACACAGCTGGCAGGTATTTTCTCCCTGTATCTGAACCAGAATTCCATAAACTGGTGTCCCATATTTTTCAACTTGCCCATAAAAGATGCCTAGCAACACCTGCTGTGCATCCACCAGTAACAGCAAGAAAGAGAAAAGTCTGAGTTGTAGTAATGGAATGTGCCCACCATTTTCCAAACTTATGTTTTACAGAACTATAATTCTGTGGTTTTAACAGATGTTATTTTGGGGAAAAATAAGGATTCTTGGGTCAAATATGCATGTTTTTCAACTAGGTTATACAAAATTAAATGAGCGTGTTTACTGTAAGGTTACTGATGACCCTTTTAATATGCTAAAGTCAAGGGTATTAGGGGAATATTATGTATAGCATTTCCCATGTATTCTCGTGACTCTACATCCTTTTTATTCATTTAACATCTCTGAGGCCCCAATTCATCCTCTGCAAAATGAGGATAATGAGTACTTACCTCATAGGGTTATTATGTGGACTGAATAATACATGTAAAATGCTTAGGTCAATGCTGGGCACATATTAAGCACACAAGAAGAGTTAGCAATAATTACCACTATATTTCCCCATGCTGATATTTAACACAGCAATATTCTCAGAAAAGTGAAGTGAGAAAATTTTTACTGTACAATTATTCCCCTTGTTATCACCAAGCAGATGGAACAAGTCCTCCCTTTGCCTGACAGGGACTGGCTTGAGGCTACAAGAAAACATTTACAGAAACCATTGATATATATCACCAGAGAAAGGCCTGGCCATCTGCTCCCGTAAAGATTACAGCCTAGAAAACTCTATGGGGCAGTTCTACTCTGTCATATGGGGTCGCTATGAGTAGGAATGGACTCAACCTAACAATGATATAGCTTTCAATAATAAACAGAAAGCACACAGTTAAAAGGATCTTACGAATTTTCTTCATTCCAAAAGAAAAAGCCTCAAGTACTGTGAAGGCTCAGCACACTTCCTAGTAGGCAGTAAACACTTAATAGAAGTTTGACGAAAAACTTGAGAAACGAATACATAAATTTCCCATTACTATAAAACAACTGAAATAGAATACAATTAATCAGAATGCTGACACAATGTAATAAATGTGTAACTAATGTCACTGATCAATGTGTGCAGAAACTGTCAAAGGAGAACCTAACTTGCTGAGTAAACTTCCACCAAAAACACAATAAAATGTTATTTTAAAAAACAAACAAAGACCACTGGGAACCCATTCCATTTTTATATTTAGGCTCCCTCACTCTCCTTTACAAATGTTTAATCACATAGGTGAAAGTATCAAAGTAGACAGAAGAATGCTTGTCGTTTTAAGAGGTGTTAGAGGCACTTGACTGAATTTATCTCCCAGGTGTGTCACAATCTAAAATCTGCTTAAACAACAAAACTATGCAAAGGTAATGTGCATCTTACACAATTGTACTGTTTAAGTGAGATCTATGTTTAAAGACAGAGTAACTACCTCAAATCTGTATTTCTAATTTATACAGAAATCTATCATTTGCAAATTTATATAGGAATTCTACCTGTTCATCTGGGCTGGTTCTAGGAGTTTGCCAAGTTTTCTAAGAAATTATCAGAAATAGAAAATTAAACCATAAGAAATTAAATGGCTTAGCAGAAGAGAAGTTAAGGGAAAAAAAACGCACACTATAAAATCAACAAGAATCTTCCCAACTATTTTTGTCCCCTGGGAACACAGATCTCAAATCCTTCCAGTTTTAAAACACCAGGATTGCAAGGCTATGATTTTACAACAGTATCACTGCTTCTATCATTCAGTTTCTTCTCTTTATTTTATGAGTCATTCATTTACAAACAGCCTGGTAATCCTCACATTAAAAAGCTCCAGGACAGGGGTCAGCAAATTAAGGACATAGGGCAAAAATGTCCTGCTGCCTGTTTTGTACGCCAGATGGCCAAGAAGGGTTTTTACGTTTTTACCGGGTTGTAAAATAAAACAAAGAATAATATGCAACAGAGAGCTTTATTCAGCCTGCAAACCTATTATATTTATTATCTGGCCCTTTACAGAAAAAGTCTGCTGACCCTGCTCTAGGACACTATTTCTCACAGCTTACTCAGCCATTTCAGATAATTCATTATCTGTGACAAGTTCACAGTGAATCATCAAGTTTTACAGGAGTAACAAGGCTAGATAGAGTTCCTTCACAGCAGTGTCTGCTCTCTTCATGCATACCATTTAGTTCCAATAACCAATTAAACTGTTTTCCAGAATGCTAGCACAAAACCCAGCACACTGTGGAAGCTCAAATATCAAACTAGGACCTCCTGAACAATAGTACTTGTTAGTATGCTAGTCTAAACAAAGTGGTAGTACAGCCTGAATATAGGAAACCCTTTTCTCTCAGGAATTCAGACTAAATGATAAATGAAGTAAGCTCTCACCATCTTCTCATATTACACACCCCTGGTAGTTCACTTAGCTAAAAGGAATAAAATAACCTCCCTTGATTTCTCTAAAGTCTACCTTGGTGAAAAAAAAGAAATAATATGCAACGGAGGACTTATGCAGCCTGTAAGGCTAAAATATTCACTATCTGGCCCTTTACAGAAAGTTTGCTGACCCCGCTCTAGGATACTATTTCTTACAGCTTACTCAGTCATTTCAGATAATTCGTATCAGTTAGAAGTTCACAGTCAATATCAAGTTTTACAGGAGTAACAAGGCTAGATAGGATTCCTTCACAGCAGTATCTGCTCTTCATGCATACCATTTAGTTCCAACAACCATCTGTTTTTTAGAATGTTAGCACAAAACCCAGCACACTATGGAAGTTCAAATATCAAACTATTTGATATCAAATATATCTAAAAGTATCAAATACATCTAAAAATCTCCACTGTGTTTTCTAATTAAATTTTCCTACAGAGTTCTCTCAAAGTATTCAGAAGAAAATAAACTCAGTAACTCACTCCAGAGCAGGTCTCAGAACTCTGACTTTTAATGCTTCTAATATTCGATTTAGCTCCACAAATGGTTCTTTCTGATTTGGGTCTACAGAAAGACCAGATTCCTGAAAAAACAGAAAGAGCTCTTGTTATCAGTAATCAGGGTAATGAGAACAGTAAAAGCACATTCTAGATTATAAAATACGGGCGAAACCATTAAAAATAATGTCCTTTTAACGCGTATTTCTATGGCAGACTGATGATTGCCCCCTAGTATCATTCTTCCCCCTTTACCATAGTAGAACCCCAAAATTTTGGCTGGTCCATGACCATACAGAATAAAGCTGGATTCTGGCCAATGAAATATAAGCGTGCACTCTTTGCCCCTTCCAGGATACAAAGATGTGGCTGGAGCTCTGGCTGCCATCCTGAACCACAAGGACAGGGACCACACTCTAGGAATAGCAGAGTTGCAAGGAGCATAGGTCCCTAAGAGCTTTATCACGGAGCAGAGCTACCACATATGCTGTGGGCTGCCTATCATCTCTGATTTCTGTGTGAGAGAAAGAAACTTTATTTTTATTTAAGCCACCATTATTTTGGGTCTCTGATACTTGCAAACAAACAATCATTTACGTCAGGAAATTTACATGAACACACATACAAAATCCCTATAAGGTACAGAGAAAAACCTCTAATCTAAGCCTTTTCTATATTAAACAATTTATCTGAAAAGGCTTAGATCAGGGGTTTGGCTTACAGACTAGCTTTAAGTTGTTTAATCCTCATAGTCATACATTTTTCTAAATGAAAATGTAACAGCGCGTGGTGGCTTAAAACAGAGTTTGGAGTCACATGGACTTGGGATGGAATCCCCATTGCTTCACTAAGAACCTCTGTAGCCCTGGGCAGGTCACTTACTTCTTCAGACCTCAGACTTCTCGTCTGTGGAATAAGAACAAGAATTTCTACCTCACAGGCTTGCAATGAAACATGAAGGTAGAGCATGGCTCGTGGTAAACACTTGCCACACGGCAGCTGCTACTAGCGTTTGACTGGGCGGTGTTTATCCGACTGTTCTGAATGAAATCCCTGAGCTCATGTCTAACAGAAATAAAAGACAAACACTGCTCACCTGGAGTAAATTTTAGCTTGAAATTCATGTCACAAACCAACATTTATAAGCTGAGCCAAATCAGAAGAACAAATTAACCTAACAAATTAACCTCTCTGTCCCTCTTCTCTTCTCTGCATACCAACCTACCCTATTGAAAGGTGAAACGGAAAAAGTGATATCACTTCTGACTCCCTTGGTTCATGACCTGGGACCTACCTTCTGGGCGAGGAACAAGGAAGACCAATTCAGTTAAGTTCTAGAACTATAATTTTCATCAATTAAAAAAAAAAAAAAAGACTTCCTAGTAAAATGAGGTCAACCCTGATTATTAAAATTTTAAAAGCCTATCTATGGCCAGCAGAAGACTCAAAACCCACTCTGCAGTAATAGAAAATCCAAGGAGTTCTCTTGTTTCTTCTTCACCTCCTCCCAGTTGCACACTGATTACCTGGCAGAGTTCCTCAGCTACATCCAGCATTCCTTGTCGAAAGAAGTGCTCCACCATCACCTCATTGAGAAGCCGTTGGCTGTCTGCCTGCCAGCAGCCGTCTATTCCCACACTGCTAATGTCAGAATCAAAATTCTGAAAAAGAAAGAAAATGAATCATGAATTGACTATGATCCATCACTTTATATGCTTTTCACCCTATCTAACAAAAAGAATGCTCTTCATTTTACTCTCAGATACTCCCTGTAAGTACCCAATTTCAATTTATCTACGGCCTGTGACAGGAAGGAATTTTTCCACCTCTCCTTTCTAAAACTTGTCACTGTCACAGCGTATTGCTAGGAGAGGAAACAGGTACATTTTTAGAGGGTAATTTGAAAAAATATATAGATTTAATACGGATAAACTAATTTCTAGGAATTGTACTACACCAATATTTTCAGAGATCTACAATGATATATGTAAAAACATATTCCATGTAACAGGAAAAAAAAGGAGAGAACCCAGATGCCCACCCACAGAGGACAAGTTAAATAATCTATGGCATATCCAAACATCCTCGGAGGAGGCGGATGGCCAGGTGGTTAAGAGAGCAGGCTCTGGGGCCAATGTGCCTGGGTTTGAACCTTGGCTACATCACTTACTAGCTGTGTGGTCTTGGCCAATTTAAATGTTTTTGAGCCTCAGCATCCTTATTGAAAGTGCAGAAAGTAACAGTACCTTCCTTACTGGAACGAGAGTTGCTTCCATTGCTAGTATTACTATTTACAGTTAAAAGGTGAGGTTCATCACTCTGTATGTACTGACATGGGAAAATGTCCATGACAAATTAAGTGAAAAAAAGCAATTTCTACAAAACTATGACCCCATTTTTGTTTTTTTTAAAAACTGCAAATACGTACTTAGGAAAAAAAAAAAAAACAAAAAACACATGCCAAAGTATTAGCAGAAGTCACCGCTAGAGATGTGGGGCCTGGTGGTGGACAGGGTTTTTTTTCACCTTTTCCCTCATACACTTCTACACACACAGAGTAGGCAGTCTTCTGTAATAAACTAAAAGATTTTTTAAAAGCACTTAAGTTGAAGGCTCCAGGTAAATGGAGTAAGCACTTTCTACCCCGTCTCTCCCACCGAATCTAGCTATAAAATCAGGACAGAACATGTGGAGCAGTTACTTGAGGACACTGAAAAGCAGTAAACAGACTGGGGAAGATCAGATTTCTAAGAACTGGTGGTGAATTGACTATTTTTTCCCCTCCAAATCTCCTGGTCTACATGCAATGCCACTCAAAACCTGGAAGTGGGCCCCAGGATGCTGACAGAGAGCTCCAGGAGAAGCCTCTAATTCAGGCATAAAGACAAGGAAAAGGTTCTCCTACCACTCAAGAGTAGGGGAAATTGTGTGTTGTTTTTTCCCTTCATTCTCTTGCATCTCTAGCTCAAGATAGTCTACAGGTATGTTAGTTTTTTATTGTGGTTTAAAACAACACAAATTTATTATATCACAGCTCTGTAAATCATAAGTCCAGTAGGTTCAGCTGATTTCTCTGCTCTGGGTGCCACAAGGGCAAAATCAAGATGTTGCTGGTCTTGGCTCTTATCTGGATGCCCTGGGAACAATCTACTTTGAGACTCATTCAGGTTGCTGGCAAAAATTTGGTTCCAAGCACTTGTAGGGCTGAGGTTCCCATGTCCTTACTACCTGGAAGTTGTTCTTAGCTTCTAACGACTGCCCACATTCCCTGCCTTGTGACCCATTTCATCTCCAAAGCCAACAACCACAGGTCGATTCCCTCACACTTTGAATCTCTCCAACTTCCCCTTCTGACCTTCTCCGCTCTGCTGCTTTTAAGGGCTCATATGGTAACATTAGCCCAACCCAGATAATCCAGGATAATCTATTCTAAGGTCAGCTGCTTAGTAACTTTAACTGTACCTGCAAAGTCCCTTCACACCAGTACCCAGGTTAGTGTCTGGCTAAATAACCAGGGGACTAGAATTTTGAGAGGGTATCTTTAGAATTTTGCCTACCACAGCAGGCAATCTAAATACTGGAGAACCTTTCTCTCCAATCAGAGGAGCTCTGGTCCCAAGAGGGAGGGGAAAAAACCCCTGTTACATTTTGTTTTCTCTCCTTCTACTACTTGGCCCTGGATACCAAACCAAAACCAAACCCATTGCCATCGAGTCAATTCTGACTCATAGTGACCCTATAGGACAGAGTAGAACTTCCCCATAGGGTTTCCAAGGAGTGGCTGGTGGATTCGAACGGTTGACCTTTTAGTTAGCAGCCAAGCTCTTAACTGCTCTGCCACCAGGGCTCCAGCCCCAGATACAGGGTGAATAAAGCCCCAGCAAGTGGGGATGTACCAGGGCGATCACAGAGATCACAAGAGAGTGAGGCTCTTGGGAAAGTGACCCCTTAAAGTTGTTTATGAACTCCTGGGTTCACCAGTGAGCTGCACATACATGGATCTGACCCTAAACAGCATACCACAGAATTTGAAAACTGAACTGGGGATAGGTCCCAAACTGGCCACCGGGTGGCGCACACACAGGACACATCCGAATAGCACTGTGATGGCTCTGGAAGTGACGGTGACACTGACACAACTACCACGGGAGACTGGTCACGACTTGCGACCTGGATCGACGACTTGCTACGTCAAAAACACCAACGTGTTTCACAGAATTTAAATAAGACCTACAGTCTGACAGTATTCAAAATGTCTAAAACACAATCCCAAATTATTTGGCATACAAAGAACCAGGAAAATCTCAACTCTCATGGGAAAAGACAATCAGCAAGCACCTATGCTATTATGACACAGCGTCGGAATTATCAGACTTCAGAGCAGTTATTGTATAAAAGCTCCAAGAAGGGCAAACACGCTTGAAACAAAAGTCAGAAAGCCTTAGCAAAGAAATAGGGGATATAAAAAAGAAACAAATGGAAATTTTAGAAGATAAAAATACAGGGGCCAAAATAAAAAATAACTCAATGGACTCAACAGCACAAAAGTCAGTGAACCTGTAGATCAATAAAAATTATTCAATTTGAACAACAGAAAAAAGACTGAACAGAAAAATGAACAGAGACTCGGCGACCTGTGGGACAATCACAAAAGATCTAACCTTCATGACATCGGAGTACTAGAAGGAAAGGAGAAAGAGTAGTGAGTATGGTGTGGAAAAAAAATATTTGGAGAATATCTCCCAAATCTGGCAAAAGATATAAACCTACAGATTCAAGAAGCTTCGAAGCCAAAATCAAACCTGTTGCCACTGAGTCGATTCTGACTCATAGCAACCCTACAGGACAGAGTAGTTCTGCCCCATAGGGTTTCCAAACAGCAGCTGGTGGATATGAACTGCTGACCTTTTGGTTAGAAGCCGAGCTCTTATCAAAAACTCAGTGAACCCCAAAAAGGATAAATCCAAAGAAATCCATGCCCAGACACCTCACAATCAAACTGCTGAAAACGAAAGATAAAAAAAAAAACCTGGAAAGTAGTCAAAGAAAAGTAATGCATTCTTAAAAGCCTGTGACCAGCCATCTAAGATACAACTATTGGTCTCTACCCATCTGGAACAAAAGACAATAAAGGAAACCAAAGACTCAAGAAACTAGTCCATAGGACTAAGAGCCCACATGAACCATGGCCTCGTCTAGCCTGAGATCAGAAGAACTAGATGGTGCCCGGCTACCACCAGTTCTGACCAGGGACACAACAGAAGGTCCCAGGTAGAAAGGGAGAAAACTGTACAGCAAAACTCAAATTCCTAAAAAAAAGGCCAGAATTATCAGATCATTTGAGACTAGAAGAACCCCAGAGACTAGTGCCCTAAGATACCCTTTGAACTTAGAAATGAAACCACTCCCTATGGTCACCTTTCATCCAAATACAGACTGGCATATAAAATAAACAGTATCACCTGTGAATACTGTGCGCCCTTAAATAATCAGCTAAAAGAAACATTTACCTTAATACAAAGATCAGAAGCTAAGGAGAGGTAGGGAAGCTTCATCAATGGAAACAGAACAAAAAGAAAGGAAATGAGAACGTTGACACATTGTGAAGAGTGTAACCAATGTCATGGAAAAAGTGGTATAAAAATTGTTAAATGGGAACCTAATTTACTGTGTAAACTTTCAAATTAAACAATAAAATATATATATTTTTAAGTAATGCATTACTTAATGGGGAGCTATGATTAGAATGACTGCATATCAACAGAAACCACAGAAGCTAGAAAAAAAGTGGCACATTTTTCAAGTGCTGAAAGAAAAGAACTTTCAACCCAGAATTCTGCAATTCAGCGGTGATTTATTGAAAAAATCCTTCAGGAATGAAGATGAAATAAAGACGTTCTCAGATGAAGGAAAACTGAATTTGCTGCCAGAAGACCTGCTCTACAAGAAAACACCAGAGCTGCCCCATAGGGTTTTCAAGGCTCTAAATCTTTACAGAAGTACACGGCCACATCTTTCTCTTGTGGAGTGGCTGGCTGATTCAAACTGCTGGCCTTTCAGTTAGCAGCCGAATACTTCACCACTGTGCCATCAGGAGTGAAGGAAGAGCAAATCCATCACGGTCTCCAGGCTTTTCCTGTCCACTTCCGCTTCTGCCCCCTTTATGTTTTGTAAGTATAACCCACCAGTAAACCTCTATTTCTTTTTTAAAAAGCACATGAATTTCAACTGGAAATACAATCCTAGTCAATCACTGCTTAAATATAGACAAACCAATATGGGATTATTTTAGGGCACCGACAAGAACAGGTAATCAGTAACCTGCAATAGCAGCTGCAAACACTCTACTATTTACAATGTAGAAGAGCTCTCCTATCCAAAATTAAGCATATTAGTCTTCCCTATAAAGAGCTATCTATTCTTCGACGTCAAACCAGTAGCCTATGACTGAATGAAAACATAAATTAAGATTTGGAATTACTCAGGAAAAAAAAAATACCACTGTCAGAGTCTTAATTTGCTTTATTTATTTTCTTTTTATAGACATATTTCTTGGCCTAGTACTTAACCTAAAAAATGGAAATAATACAAAGCACCTAGACCCCAAAGCAAGAGCTTCCATGCATGTACTGAATAGACTGTTCCCTAGCACTGAAGAAAGAACCACAATTGCTTGGGGAAGGTTGTCTAGTTTCCTTTCTGCTCATTAGACTCTGCCTATCGAGAGCTGATTTTGTAACAGTTCACCAATACCTCTGAGCACACTATTGTATCTATGACAGACCACTGGAAGCAGAGTTCTGCTACTTTGTTCCTTTTCCAGACTAGAGCAGAAACCCAGACGAGATCGATGCTGTAGACACTCTCCCATATTTTACTCTCAGACAAAGGACCATTCAAATGAATAAAGGAATGAGTATCTGAAGACGGGAGAATTAACAAACTCAGGAATCTGCCTGTAATTCTCTAAATATCTAAATGCTCCCTATCTAAGAATCACTGAGACTAATTAAGAAAGGCCCCTCATGGATCTGTCAACCTCATTCAATCCAAATATAACTTTTCGGGTTTTTACTTATTCATTTAATGATTATTCCTCAATCCCATCAACCCCGAATAAACGTTTATCAGGTACCTGTTCCACAGGAGAGAAATAAAGCAACTTTGGAGGACATACTGGTCTTTCGAAAAACCCACTGTGCTTCCACAAAGGACAAAACTGAAAAACCCATTGCCGTCAAGTCGATTCTGACTCACAGCGACCCTACAGGGCAGATCATGTCAAAGCAGACAATTTTATTTTGCAATATATATTAAGTCAGAACTGTATTTAATAGCTACCACCAAACAGTAAGTACCCAGACCAAACTAAGAATTCCTTGGATTGTTTCCTTAATATACATACCGAAGTAAATTTGGTCACCTAGAAAACTTAAAAAAGAAAGAGTCCAGTATTTAAAAATTTTCCTTTCGATCTGTTATAGTTTTACAACGATGCTTTTCCTGCACTTCTATTTCCGTACAGCTTACTATGGTCACTGCTACACTGACAAGAAAGTTGGATGCTCAGGATATCTCTACCACATTCAAACACTGTAACTTATTTGCTAGTTTTGGAAACTACAACGAAGCGAGAATGAGCAACACATTAAGTGAAATTTTCTGAGCTTCCTTCTACTTCTCTGATTTTATAGTTTAAACCACTGAGGTAGATACGTAAACATTTTTCACAGCCTATTTTCTGTTCACATGTAGTAAAAATTAAAGCTAAGATTGTAAAAACTATGGTGTCAGAACTCCTTGTTATAACTGCATGTTCTTCTTACTCACTGTTGCATCAGGGCTGGGATCAGTTCCAGCTTCCATTGCTGTTACCAAAATTGTTTGCATAGCTGCCTAGGAAATCAGCAACACTGCAAACCAGTCAAAAGGTGGCTGAGAAGGACAAACACCTGTCTATTATTACCGTCTTCTACTTATTACATTTTTTCCTTTTATATTTTTAAAGTAAAGAAAAGCCTTCGCACTATGTTCTTAAATAGGTAGAAAGGATTCAAACGAATCAAAAGCAACAGATCAACACATTCAACGGTGTGTCCACCTGGAAAAGACGTTATGACTTGGGAAGAGAAACCTGGGACACAAAAATTTGTCCACCATCTCAAGTACTCTCAGCATCATTCATATTTATGATAAATTAAAAGCTCACAATCTGGAAGCTGAGGCAGAGAAGGAGTAAATAACTTTAAATAAAACATCATTATAAAACTAAAAACAGATCATCCTACCTCTTTGGCCGTATTATGAAACGTTTATAAATCAGACAGACTTTAAGGGCTGATTTTCATTGTTCACTATCCAAATCCAACCCTTTTCTGAAATACATTTTATAAAATTATAATTACTGAGCAGACAGTACTAAGAGTTTATGGTTATACTCAGTATTTAACTCTTAAGTGCCAATTTTCTAACACTGTAAATAATTTTTTAAAAACTTTCCCATTCACTTTTGAAGAAAAATATGCATGAACCTAACAATGCACTATTATTGCATCTACCAGGAATCAATTTTCCTTCTAAACAGCCAGTTAATCTGGTTTAGCAGTGAGGTATACTGCAAGAGATACTTAACAGAGGAAGAACTAGATTTTCATTCCACTCAGACTAGGGCACTTACCTTCTTCACATGCTGTTGTTGTTGTTAGGTGCCATCAAGTCGGTTCCGACTCCTAACAACCCTATGTACAACAGAATGAAACACTGCCTGGTCCTGCGCCATGCTCACAATTGTTGTTATGCTTGAGCCCATGACTGCAGCCACTGTGTCAATCCATCTTGTTGAGGGTCTTCCTCTTTTTCGCTGATCCTATGCTTTACCAAGCATGATGTCCTTCTCTAGGGACTGATCCCTCTTAATAACATGTCCAAAGTCAGTAAGGCGTAGTCTCACCATCCTTGCTTCTAAGAAGCATTCTGGTTGTACTTCTTCCAAGACAGATTTTTCATTCTTTTGGCAGTCCATGGTATATTCAATATTCTTCGCCAACACCACAATTCAAAGGCATCAATTCTTCTTCGGTCTTCCTTATTCACTGTCCAGCTTTCACATGCATATGATGCGATTGAAAATACCATGGCTTGGGTCAGGCGCACCTCAGTCTTCAAGGTGACATCTTTGCTTTTCAGCACTTTAAAAAGGTCTTTTGCAGAAGATTTAACCAGTGCAATGCGTCTTTTGATTTCTTGACTGCTGCTTCCACGGGTGTTGATTGTGGATGCAAGTAAAGCGAAATCCTTCACAACTTCAATCTTTTCTCCATTTATCATGATGTTGCTTACTGGTTCAGTTGTGAGGATTTTTGTTTTCTTTATGTTGAGGTGTAATCCATACTGAAGGCTGTGGTCTTTGATTTTCATCAGTAAGTGCTTCAAGTTCTCTTCACTTTCAGCAAGCAAGGTTGTGTTGTCTGCATAATGCAGGTTGTTAATGACTCCTCCTCCAATCCTGCTGCCCCATTCTTCTTCATATAGTCCAGCTTCTCAGATTATTTGCTCAGCCTACAGACTGAATAGGTATGGTGAAAGGATACAACCCTGATGCACACCTTTCTTAAGTTTAAACCACACAGTATCCCCTTGTTCTGTTCAAACAACTGCCTCTTGATCTACATACAGGTTCCTCATAAGCACAATTAAGTGTTCTGAAATTCCCATTCTTTGCAATGATATCCATAATTTGTTATGATCCACACAGTTGAATGCCTGTGCGCAGTCAATAAAACACAGGTAAACATCTTTCTGGTATTCTCTGCTTTCAGCCAGCATCCATCTGACATCGGCAATGATATCCCTGGTTCCACGTCCTCTTCTGAATCTGGCCTGAATTTCTGGCAGTTTCCTGTCGATATACTGCTGCAGCTGTTTTTGAATGATCTTCAGCAAAATTTTACTTGCATGGGATATTAAATGATATTGTTCGATGATTGCTGCATTCTGTTGGACCACGTTTCTTTGGAATAGGCATAAATATGGATCTCTTCCAGTTGGTTGGCCAGGTAGCTGTCTTCCAAGTTTCTTGGCATAGTCAAGTGAGAACTTCCAGTGCTGCATCTGTTTGCTGGAACGTCTCAACTGGTATTCTGTCAGTTCCTGGAGCCGTTTCTCGCCAATGCCTTCAGTGCAGCTTGGACTTCTTCCTTCAGTACCATCGGTTCCTGATCATATACTACCTCCTGATATGGCTGAACATCAACCAATTCTATTTGGTATAGTGATCCTGTGTATTCCTTCCATCTTCTTTTGATGCTCCCTGCATCATTTAACATTTTCCCCATAGAATCCATCACTATTGCAACTCGAGGCTTGAATTTTTTCTTCAGTTCTTTCAGCTTGAGAAATGCCAAGCGTGTTCTTCCCTTCTGGTTTTCTATCTCCAGCTCTCTGCACATGTCATTATAATATTTTACTTTGTCCTTGAGCCACACTCTGAAATCTTCTGTTCAGCTCTTTTACTTCACCATTTTTCCTCCTGCTTTGACTACTCGACATTTAAGAGCAAATTTCAGAGTCTCTTCTGACATCTATGTTGGTCTTTTCTTAAGTTTCCTGTCTTTTTAATGACCTCCTCTTGCTCTCTTCATGTATGATGTCTTTGATGTCATTCCACGACTCATCTGGTCTTCTGTCATTGGTGTTTAACACGTCAAACCTATTCTTGAGATGGTCTCTAAATTCAGGTGGGATACACTCAAGGTCGTACTTTGGCTCTCGTGGACTTGTTCTAATTTTTCTTCAGTTTCGACCTGAACGTGCATATGAGCAATTGAAGTTCTTTTCCACAGTTGGCTCATGACATTGTTCTTACTGATGATATTGAAGTTTTCCATTATCTCTTTCCACAGATGTAGTGGATTTGATTCCTGCGTATTCCATCTGGCAAGGTCCATGTGTATAGTTGCCTTTTATGTTGGTGAAAAAAGGTATTTGCAATGAAGAAGTCACTGGTCTTGCAAAATTCTACCGTGTGATCTCCAGCATCGTTTCTATCACCAAGGCCATATTTTCCAACTACCGATCCTTCTTCTTTGTTCCTAACTTTCACATTCTAATCACCGGTAATTATCAATGCATCCTGACTGCATGTTTGATCAATTTCAGACTGCAGAAGCTGGTAAAAATCTTCAATTTCTTCATCTTTGGCCTGAGTGGTTGGTGCGTAACTTTGAATAATAGTTGTATTAACTGGTCTTCCTTGTAGGCACGTGAATGTTATCCTATCACTGACAGCGTTGTACTTCAGGACAGATCTTGAAATATTCTTTTTGACGATGAATGCAACACCATTCCTCTTCAAACTGTCATTCCTAGCATAGTAGACCATATGATTGTTCAATTCAAAATGGCCAATACCAGTCCATTTCAGCTCACTAATGCCTAAGATATCTATGTTTATGAGTCCCATTTCATTTTTTACAATTTCTAATTTTCCTAGATTCATACTTTGTACATTCCATGTTCCGATTATTAATGGACGTTTACAGCTGTTTCTTCTCATTTTGAGTCATGCCACATAAGCAAATGAAGGTCTCGAAAGCTCGACTCCATCCACATCATTAAGGTCGACTCTACTTTGAGGAGGCCGCTCTTCCCCAGTTGTCTTTTGAGTGCCTTCCAATCTGGGGTCTTATCTTCCAGCACTATATCAAACAATGTTCTGCTGCTATTCATAAGCTTTTCACTGGCTAATTCTTTTCAGAAGTAGACTCCCGGGTCCTGCTTCCTAGTCTGTCTTAGTCTGGAATCTCAGCTGAAACTTGTCTGTCATGGGTGACCCTGCTGGTATCTGAATACCAGTAGAATAGCTTCTAGAATCACAGCAACACACAAGCCCCCACAGTATGACTACTTCACCTACAACCCAAAAAATATTCATATCCAAAAGAAGTTAAGAAGAAAATGCCTATCAATCAATGAGACAGACAACAAAACAGAAAATAATAGCCAAAAGATGAATAAGAAATTCACAAAAGGGGGAAACTGTAATGGTCAGACATATGAAAAGATGTTCAACCGCAAGGATTGCAAATTAAATACAACTATTTCACATCCACCTGATTAATTAAAAATTTTAAAGTCTGATAATACCAACTGTAGGTGAGAATTGAGGAAACAGAATTGTTATACATGTTTGGTAGGACTGCAAATTGGTATAACTCCTTTAGGAACAATTTGGCAATACCTAGTAAAGCTAATGATGAGGCACACACCCTATGATGAAACAGTCCCATATTCAGCCATGTGTCACACAGCAGTGCTTTGCAAACTGAAGGATGGGAAATAAATTTGGTAGTGTGTCATAATCAGCATTTTGTTGATACACTCTACATTTTTAGACATTGTGTTATCTTCTCCCTAAGATTTTCATATCTCTACTTTGGTTTTCAAAGCTAAGATAAAGGTAGGTTGTGCCAGATTACACAAAGGCTAAAAGAAAATAATAATAAAAATTTTAAAACTTAAAATGCACACTGATGAGTATCTACATTATAAACAAAGGGGAGTAATTTGGCATAGTCAAGAGATATCCCAAGCCCCTCTGATGGTCTTCTAAGACCCTTAAAATGTTCCATAATCTAACCATCTGTCACATTTGCATCCCTTTCTCCCATTACTATTTTACACACCTTTTTAGTCTAGTCAATCTGCTTCCCCCACTGCCTCATCTGAACAGAACATTATTTGAGTGACTATTTTATTAATTCTCCCAAGGATGATACATAATTCTTACCATTCTAGCTACATAGGAGAGAACTAATTCATATATAGAGTGGGTGTCTTAGGAAACTAGTTGTCAAGGAACCCAATTGACAAAGGCTCTCTGAAGTCTTAAGATCAGTGTTTTAAAACCACCTCTGCCATTCACTTACTGTCTCTGTGATTTCAGGCAGGTTACTTAATCTAAGGTCTCAGTTTTTACATCTGTATCTGGGGACAATAATTCTGACCTAATGAAGTGCTGAACAAGATCACAGAGGCAAAGCTGGACCCTGGCAATCAGGTCAACAAATAATTATCATTATCAACAAAATAATGTACTCTCATTCTATTCAGAGCGGGAATAATGAAAACATAGGCCCATAGATCAGAGCTAATGATGCAATTGTGACAGATGGCAGAGAAAGTATAAATCAACTCATCTCCTCTGTGGTGAAGGATCTTCAGACTCAAAAGGGCAGAACCAACACTGTTTCGCAGGAGCTGAAGCCCAATATGAGTGAAGAGACTCAGAGAGCATCTAGCTGTTTGAGTCGGATCTCTTGGTTCCTACAGAAGAAATCCTCCTTTTTTACCCAAGCAAGCTGAACTCAAAGAAAGGCTCAGAAAACCAGAAGTAGGCATGAAGGTAACTGAGCCTCAAATGATGCCCCCTTCTCCATCTCTTGCCTTTACTTCTCTTGGTACTTGGGTTTTGTTTCCCACAACAGACCAGCTTCTTTCAATGGCTGTTAATCACTCCCAGGCTGACGTATTCCCAGTCCTGGACCAAACAACTGTGGGCAACGGAGTGGTGCAAAGCAGACAGAGTATTAAGAATATGGCAGCTCCTACTCAAACCACCCACCACCCGTCTGTCAGTCTGTCATAGTGTGGTGGGTTGTATGTTGCTATGATGCTGGAAGCTATGCCACTGGTATTTCAAATACCAGTGGAGTCACCCATAGTGGACAGGTTTCAGTGGAGCTTCCAGACTGAAAAAGAAAGGTCTGGCAATCTACTTCTGAAAATTAGCCAGTGAAAACCTTATGGGTCACAACAGAATACTGTTTGATATAGTGCTGGAAGATGAGCCCAAGTATACCAATGACCAGGAAGAAGGCACAGGACCAGGCAATCTTTTGTTCTGTAATACGTAAGGTCACTATGAGTTGGAGCCAACTTGACGGCAACTAACAGCAGCATTCAAAATAAATAATTTAAAAATGAACATTTTTCATCTTGAGCACAAAGATACGAGCTATTTTATTAAATGCCTTGCAAAAGTTTAAAAGTATGGAGCCCGGTGGCACAATGATTAAGAGCTTGGCTGCTAACCAAAGGTCAGCAGTTCAAATCTACCAGTCACTCCTTGGAAACTCTACGGGGAAGTTCTACTCTCCCCTATAGGGTCACTTTGAGTCGGAATCCACCAACGGCAATTTTGTTGTTGTTGTTGTTGTTGTTGTTGTTGCAAAAGTTTAGATACATTGTTTACTGCATTCTCCTGGACTGCTCAGTAATAATTCTGGGGAGGAGGGGGGGTCAGGGGAGTGAGCTTGATATGTTTTGTTTTATTCTTAGGGAACACATTCTTGGCTTTTTTATCATTGTTTTCTTTTTATAACTTTGTCAATTATTCCTTTGCACTAGTTCTGAAAATTCCACCCAAAATATTTATCAACTTAACTGTCTATATTTCCAAACTCTTTAGCTCTTTCTTCTTAATTTGAGTAAACTTTCTAGTCTTTTTCATCTCCTTTTTTTCCTTCCTTAACACTTACACTCCTCTGCTTCGTAAGGATTTATTCATTACATAAAAATAGAATTTTAAAGTTGACTTCACCCACTCTATCTACTCTTTAAAAACACAAGACTTTATCTACCTCTGGTTATCTTTTCCCCTTATAACTCAGTCATACCTACATAAAAGGAATCCCTGAGTGGCATAATGGTTAAGCGCTTGACTACTAGCTGAAAGGTTGGTGGTTCAAATCCACCCAGAGGTGCCTTGAAAGACAGGAATCTGCTTCCGGAAGGTTACAGCCTTGAAAAGCCTACGGAGCAGTTCTACTACGCACACAATGGGTTGCCAAGAGTCAGAACTGACTCCACGGCAACTAACAACCACCACCACCTACATAAAAAAGCAGTTCCAAACTGCTCACCCAGAACTATCTTAAAATATTCTACATTTCACTTTTTATAGCATTATTTCATTCAGTCTTTAAAACAGTCTGCATTTTGCCTCATCAATGTAGATGCTCCATCTAGTGGCAGATCAGTTTAGGCATTTTGGTTAAAAAGCTTTTTTTAACCATTGTTTTTCCCCGTAAAAATTATCAGCTTAGCTGATCTCCTAGTATAGCATAGTGTTTAAGAACACAGACTCTTTAAGTGAGATCTTGTTCCAAACTTTGGTCTACCACTTTCAAGCTATAAACCTTGGGTATTATTAATCTCTCTGAGTCCTGGAGCCCTGGTGGGGCACTGGTTAAGACCTCAGCCGCTAAACAAAAGGTCACAGTTTGAATCCACCAGCCACTCCTCGGAAACCCCATGGGGCAATTCTACTCTGTCGTATAGGGTTGCTATGAGTTGGAAGTGACCTAACAGCACATAACAACAGCGTCATGAGAAAAAACTGTGTAACGCACTGGGCTCAGTATCTAGGACACAGTCAACATGTTAAATGACATGCTGTCACATAGTCAACAAGTGACAGCTATTATCTTCCTACCCCTGATTTCTCCTTCGTCTAATTTCATCCTATTTAATGAGGTCAAGCAAATCCTCACCTGTTTTCATCATTGGCTCCCTTCTCCCTATTCTCCTGCTGGATCAAATCCACACCCTTTAGGTCTTCCATCATTTGCCTTCCCCTAATCTGATCTTTCCCTATGCCTGACAGGGACAGCCACTCTAATCGAGTCAGTCCCTACATCTCTAACGTAAGTCAAGATTATTCTCAGTTGTTTTGCCCCCTTTACCATCCCAGCAGAAAATCACACTTACTGCTCTGCTGCTCTAAATCTTACCTATTCTTCCAAGCCAAATTTAACATACAAACTCCACATACCTGGATTAATCAAAAGCACTTGATTAATATTCCCTTTACTTCAGGGTAAGCAGTATCCATCCCACGCAAACTTATTTAATATTGCCTTAGAATTTTTCTAGCTATTTCATGCGTACAAAAAGCATTCTTAGATGATCAAACTAAACTGTGGTTTTATAAATAACGTGGATTACGTTTTTAGCTTTTATCTATCCCATAGCAGATTTCAGACATTTATTTTAACACATACATACTTGGAAGTCTAAAGCAGTAATCATTTCTATTGACTTTTCTTAGGTAGTAAACACACACACACAGTCAAAAGACTAAGTAAAACACTGAATAAAATGCCCTAAACAGGACAGAATTCTAGATTTTCTAAAAATAAGGGAAGAAACTGAAAATAATCCAACATAGTATATGTGTTTACTAAAAAAATATTTGTTACGGAATCCAAAGGCTGCTGTTTATTTTAAATAGTGCTCTTATAGTGGGCATCTGAAAACAGTCAACATATTTAAGCAGAAATCTTCAACAACTTTTTAAGTTCCTTTTGCAATACTTACAAGCCAAAAAATGACTTGGCTAACACCACAAACTTTTTTTCTGCTTACATTCTCAGAAGAGCAATGATAAGAGAATTTTAAAGGATGAGAAGTATTGAACCATTAAAGGGGAAGAAAGTTACCTAGCACATCAAAAATTTATTTAAGTTTCTCACTCTAAACCAGCTTGCTCATAAAGGAGCCACCTGCTTCTCTGATTGTCTCCCTCTTGTGAGGGTGGGACCGTGTGTCTGTAACATGGTGCTCAGAGGCTGCTGGATGGCATTCCAGCTTACTACTCAAGTCTGTTTGTTGTAGTATTTAAAAGCCTGGTTCCACAATGGCTTCAGCTTCATCCTGTTTGCTCATCACCAATTCATGTGAGTCTGCCCGGCATTTACAACAGGCTGCCCCTAAAGCTTGTACAAATTTACCAGGTTCAAACTAACAGTTGGAGGACTTTACGAGTCAATGGAGGCTTATATGAAAACAGCCTGCACAGAATTCCTCATGTGAGAGACCCATTCACAATGTCTACGCAGTTCTGGAAAAACTGCTTCCTTTATAGTTGAGGCAAATTAGATGCCCAAAAAACTGTGTCTGCACTGGGGGAGAGTACACTGAAACACAGAGAACTGGGCTAAAAGACCCAGGCTTTCCTCTGTGATCCTGGACTATAATTCAACAAATACTTATCATTATCAACTAAATAACGTAGTTTCATATGATGGATCAGGAAACTTCAGAATCTCAGGGAGAAGGGGAAAATCCAAGTCATCTTGTACCTAAACTACTTTCACAGGAACATAAAAACAAGTATTATGAAAGAAACCACAGAAGAAAATTACTTGAAAAAGTCCTTGTAACTTTCTTGTTGTCGTTAGGTGCTGTTGAGTCGGTTCCGACTCATAGCGACCCTAAAAGACAGAGCAGAACTGCCCCATAGGGTTTCCAAGGAATGCCTGGTGGATTTGAACTGTCAATCTTTTGGTCAGCAGCCGAGTTCTTAACCACTATGCCACCAGGGCTCCAATACATGCAAAAATATCCTCAAAAAAGTAATGAGTAAATTATTAGAAACATTTGCCCTCAAACACATCACCAACCGAAAAAACAAAAAGCCAGAAAGTAGGAGATCATTCACTATAAATGTGTTCCCCTGGTTTGATGGTTAAGTTTGTGGTCAACTTGGCTGGGTCGTGATTCTCAGTGGTTTGGCAGTTATGTAATGATGTAGTCATTCTCCATGATGTGATGTGATGTGATCAGTCAATCAGCTTAAGGGGTGTTTCCTTTGGGGTGTGGCCTGCATCCAATATATGTATATACACACGTTCTGGCAAAGCTCGCTCGCTTGTTCTGGATCCTGCATCCGGCTCGTCATCATCTGCCCTCCAAATTCTTGAGACAACAGCCTGCTATATTGCCTGCTGATCTTGAGATCTGATGACTTCCACAGCCTGAGCCAGCAGCCTGTCATCTTACCTGCTGATCTTGGATCTGTCTGCCTACACAGCCCATGAACCAGTGGCCTGCCGTCTGACCTGCTGATCTTGGGTTCGTCAACCCCTGCAGCTATGTGAGTCAGAAGAAGCCTCCAGCCTAACACCTGACCCATGGACTTGGAACTTGCCAGCCTCTACAACTGCGTGAGCCATTTC
This sequence comes from Trichechus manatus latirostris, assembly GCF_000243295.1. Classification (NCBI taxonomy): domain Eukaryota; kingdom Metazoa; phylum Chordata; class Mammalia; order Sirenia; family Trichechidae; genus Trichechus; species Trichechus manatus. The sequence goes on from NW_004444144.1 coordinate 365,942, forward strand.
CTCAAGATAAATCTCTCTTTATACGTGTGTGTGTGTATACAAATACGCGCACACACACGCACACACACACGTGTACATATATATGCTTCACTGGTCACTACGAGTCGGAATCAACTAGACAGCAATGGGTTTGGTTTTTGGTTTGGTTTCACTTCTCTAGAGAACCCAGCCTAAGACACCTGGTATCCATTCTCAAAGAGATACTTGCATCTTTGGCACAAATATATCTAAATGCTTTGCCTCAGAGATTAACCAAACTATATGACAATCTTATGAATATCTGTAATCAGGAGGCAGATGTACTCAACAAGTCACCTGTAGCTAGAGAGGACAATCCTGGACACTTGTGAGAACAAAAGAGGGTTCCAATAATAACTATGACAGAATAATAGACAAAAGCTACGAAATGGGGAAATATGGTCACCTACCAGTGGCAGATTGTAAGGATAGCAACAATCATGAGGATGGCACAGGACCAGGCAGTGTTTCATTCTGTTGTACATGTGCTGGTATAACAGAAATACCACAAGTGGATAGCTTTAACAGAAATTTATTCTCTCACAGTTTAGGAGGCTAGAAGTCTGAATTCAGGGTGCCAGCTCTAGGGAAAGGCTTTCCCTCTGTCAGCAGGTCCTTGTCTCCTTTCAACACCTGTGGGCCCAGCATTCCTTTGAGATCTCCATGTATTTTGACATCAATCTTCCCCGGGTCTAGGAGGTTCTCAGTACAGGGACCCCAGGTCCAAAGAATGTCTCTGCTCCCAGCAATTCTTTCTTGGTCATAGTGAGGTCCCTCTCCTCTCTGCTCATTTCTCTCTCCTTCTATCTTTTGTAAGATAAAAGGTGTGACTAAAGCAAGGGTGTGACTTGAGTAAGGGGGTGACTTGAGTCACATCCTTTAGTAAGACACACCCTACACTAATCTTGCTTCATTAACATATAGAGGTCAGGGTTTACAATACATCACAAAATGAAAGATAATTACATCAGATCACAAAATGGAGGACATTCACAATACTGGGAATCATGGTCTAGCCAAGTTGACACATATTTCGGGGGGACACAATTCAATCTGTGACAGAAGCATACGGTTCTGACTTATCAAAAAACCTGCTGCCATCGAGTTGATTCCAACTCATCTAGGACAGGGTAGAACTGTTCCACAGGGCTTCCAAGGCTGTACTCTTTATGGAAGGAGACTGCCATATCTTTCTCCCATGAAGCAGCTGGTGAGTTACAACCACTGACCTTTTGGTTTGCAGCTGAGCTCTTAACCACTGTGCCACCAGTGCTCCTTAGTTCTGACTTAGGCTGCATCAAATACTCAAGCCTCTCAATGCTACTGCTCTATAGGATAACTTCTAACAGCTGGGCCTACCCGTGAGTGAGACAGAGCCACTCTCTGGATTCCAGGATCCTCTAGCTATGTTATAGCTATCGTTCTTGTGCATACACAGAGCAAGCAACTACAGGACTGTTTAGGAGATGCTTATGCTACAAAGACCTCTCCCAAACATTCTCCCTACCCTCCTAGAAGAAGTTTATAATGTGTGAACAGAAATGCCCATAGCCAGTCTCAATCTCCACATGGCTGAAGTAGTTACAGATGTCACACTGTAACCTTGGGCTACTTCCTTTAGGCCCTACCAGGACCATGAACTCCATGGGAAAAACTGGCCCAGTCCTAAAAATGGTTAACTGCTTGTAAGTTGACTACTAAGTCAAAGACTGCTCACTCAAGAGATGTCACAAGAAAAATTCAATCAACAAACGTGACTAGCCTTGTTGGTTAGCAACCCACTCACTCACACTTAGAAGGCAACACTGGAGAAAAGCAACTAGCATGCCCACAAGAAGACAACAAGGGTTAGCATGATGCAGAGGAGACAGATGCAAGGGTGTTACTCTAATTATCTCACAGGAGAGAGTCACAGCCAGGGAATTACTCAGCAAGTATGAAAAGTTACTTCTGTAAACAAACTCACACACACGGGGTTAAAATTTCTTTGGAAATTTACTCATTACGATCCTAGAAGCTCAAGTCATGTAAGAAGACGGATAAACAGCAAGGCTATAAAAGAAGGGGGGGGTGTGTGTGTGTGTGTGTGTCTGTGTGTGTGTCTGTGTGTGTGTGTCTGTGTGTGTGTGTGTGTCTGTGTGTGTGTGTGTGTTTTAAATAATAGCAATGTGCAACCTGGGTTAAGAATAACAGTAAAACCAAACCTGCAAAAGTTATTCAAAAGCAAAGGTGAAAGGAATATCATAAAATAATTCCACAAAGCTAATGTTATTAAAGTACTGACATCAGATGAAGGATGATGCTAAAAAAATACAAAACACTTCCTTCAATAACGTACCTTATCAATGGCTTTTCCAACTCGAGAAACACTGCTGTGAATGTCTTTGTGGTCCGAGGCCAATTTTTGAACAGTGTCCTTTATTCTTTTACAGCATTGTGTCAAAACAAGAGAAAGTGTCCCTGATAATTCCGCATCTTGGCCTATAAAAAAGGAAAGATCAGTTACTCACAAAAGCAAACCCAAAGATGGCAAGTTTCAAAGAGGCCCTTCGGAACACGGAAGAGGGAAGAGAAGTAGATGTTGTTTTTCATAGATGATGTTTTTCAAGTAAGTACTAAGGAAAGATATCTTAATTTTCTTATTTTTGGAAATAAGAAAATTTTACTATGAAGTAAACTACTTTTCTAATTATTAAAATCAGCATAGGCTGTGAATAATACTGCCAAGCATTTTTCAGAAAATGTCTAAGTAAATAAATCCACTTATTAAACCCAGCTAAAGTAAGCTATCCAAATCATTCCCAAAATATTTGGGTTGTTACTAAATTTCCAAAAGAGATGATTGGTTTAAATGCTTTGTATTCCATATAAAAAAGGAAGTAGAAGCAAAAGCAAACCCCCAAATTTCTCTGTATACCATGATGTGCAGAAAGAGCTGGCATAGCAGCTCTGATTACTATCCTTAGAAAGGGATCTTGTAAGGCTTGCCCTTGGCTGGCATCTGGGAACTTAGATTTGGGAGGGTTCCCACCATCCTAAGAGTGGCTCGCTGTGCCTAGACTGTTTGTGCGAACAACGTGGTTTATGCTTACATACCTGCTTTCCTTATGGGAATCTGGCCACGTGATCAGGCCCCAACAAAAACCTTGGGCACTGTGTCTCTAATGAGCTTGCCTGACAGACAACATTTCACATTTGCTGTCACAATTTGATACTGGAGCAATTAAGTACATCCTATATGACTTCATGGAGAAAAGACTCTTGGAAGCGTGCTCCTTGCCTCCTCTAGAATTTGCCCCATGTGCCTTTTCGTTTCTCCCTTTGCTGATTTTGCTTTAAGTACGACTATATGCTGAGTCCTGTGAGCCTTCTTAGTGAATCAGTTAACCTAGAGGTGATTTTGGGGACCCCCAACACACATGATAAATCAACTAAAAGTTACTATAATTTACATCAACCTCTTTCCTGGTGCTCCAGTGGTGGTTCAGTGGTAGAAAGCTCGCTTTCCATCAGGGATACCCAGGTTCAATTCCCAGCCAATGCACCCCATGCACAGCCACCACTCATCTGTCAGTGGAGGCTTGCATGTTGCTATGATGTTGAAAAGGTTTCAGTGGAGCTTCTAGACTAAGACAGATTAGGAAGAAAAGCCTGGTGATCAACTTCTAAAAATCAGCCAATAAAAACCCTATGGATCACAATGGTCTGATCCACAACCCACAACTGATCATGGGGATGGCACAAGACCGGGCAGCAATTCATTCCATTGTGCAGAGAGTTGCCATGAGTCAGTAGATGACCTGACGGTAGCTAACAACACCACCTCCCTCTACCAACCTTGTTCCCCACCAAGAAAAAGGAAGGGGGAAGAGACAGGGAGAGAACAAATCCAGTCATGATGTCTGTCAATCACCTCATATATGATATCTACATATCCCCGCCTACAAACAACAGGCCTGGTTTCTGAAATCCTACCCAACATTATATAGTAGTGGTTCTTAATTTACATCAGAATCACCCAGAAAAGCATACCAGGTAGAAGGGACAAAAGCCCTATCACAGAAATATACCTAGACTATTCAAGGAATAACAAAGAGGCCAATATGGTTAGAGTAGATTTCTGGCAAAGCAAATAGCAGGAGAGGAGGTCTAAGAGATAATGGGGGATCCTGGTATTGTAGAACCTTTTCAGCATCGTAGGAACTTTGGCTTTTACTGTGAAAGGGAGGTCCACTGCAACGTTCTGAGCAGAAAGGGGACGTGAACTGACTTAACATTTTAATATGGTGGCTCTCACTGATGATAGGAATATAAGGACGGAAGCACGGAGATAAGTTAGGAGGCTGTGGCAGCAATCCAGATGAGAGATGACAGTGGCTCTGCCCAGGACGGTATCTGTGAATGTGGTGAGAAATGGTTGGATTCTGGATATACTTTCAAGGTAAAGTCAACAGGATTTCCTGATTGGATAAAGAGGAAGAGAAAAGGGAGTCACAGATGACTCTAAAGTTTTTGGCCTGAATCAACTAGAGAGATGGAGTTCTCTTCAATTAAGATGAAAAACACTTCGCCCAAAACTAAAACCATTCCTGAGGCCAACTCTTCAGACAAAGATTAGACTGGAGTATGGGACATAAAATGATACTCGGTAAGAGTGTGCTTTTTAGCTCAAGTAGATACATGAGACTAACTGGGCAACTCCTGTCCAGAAGTGAGATGAGAAGGCAGAGAGGGTCAGGAGCTGGTTGAATGGACACAGGAAATGCTGGGTGGAAAGGAGTGTGCTGTCACAGTACAGGGAGAGCAACCAGGGTCATATAACAATGCATGTATAAATTTTTGTATGAGAGACTAACTTGAATTGTAAACTTTCACTTAAAGCACAACAATTAAAAAAAAAAGATGAAAAACACTAAAGGCTGAGCAGGTATGAGGGGGTGATAAGAGATAAAGAGTTCAGTTTTGGGCTTGTTAAATTTGAGGTTTTTAACAGTCATTATTATAGAACGAACTGTGTCCCCAAAAATATGTATTAGAAACCTAACCCTTATACCTGTGAATGTAATGGAATGATCTTCCACTGTTGTTAGGTGCTGTCAAGTCGATTCTGACTCACAGCAACCCAACGTGACAGGGTAAAACTGCCCCACAGGGATTCTTAAACTGTAATTTTTACAGGAGAAGATCACCAGGTCTTTTCTCCCGCAGAGCTGCTAGGTGGGTTCGAAGTGCCAACTCTGTGGTTAGCAGCCAAGTGCTTAACCACTGTACCACCAACACACTGCTGTCGAGTCGATTCTGACTCACAGTGACCCTACAGGACAGAGTGGAACTGCTCCATAGGGTTTCCAAGGCCGTAATCTTTAAGGAAGCAGACTGCCACACCTTTCTCTCACGGAGCAGCTTGGTGGGTTCGAACCCCTGACCTCTCAGTTAGCAGTTGAGGGCTTAACCACTGCGCCACCAGGGCTCCTTAATCACCTTCCATAATGCAATCTAATGTAATATAATCAGTTTTTTGAGGTCATGCCAGTGTAGTGTGGACCCTAAACCTCGTCACTTCTGAATTATATAAAGAGCAGCATGTTGTTTTTGTTGTGTGCCATTCAAGTCGATTCCAAATCACAGCAACCCCACAGGACAGAGTAGAACTGCCCCATGGGGTTTCCGAGGCTGTAATCTTTATAGGAGCAGACTGCCACATCTTTCTCCCACAGAGCAGCTGGTGGGTTCAAACTGCCAACCTTTTGGTTAGCAGCCGAGTGCTTAACACTGAGCCAACAGGGCTCTTTAAAGAGCAGCAGAGACACAGAAATATGAGCACACGCGGGGGAAGACAGATGCCATATGAAGATCACCAATGAACACCCGAGGCTACTGCAAAGGAAGAAGTCGACACAACCAAGACCCTCATTTGGACTTTTAGCCTCCAGAACTGTGAGAAAATAAATTTTTAAAGCCAACTACTCGTGGTATTTGTGTTACAGCAGCAGTAGGTAACTAAGGCAGATGCCCCAGTGGATACATGGAAGAGTCAGCTGGATATACAAAAGTCTGGAGTTCAAGAGTAAGTTTAGGGCTGGAGATACACCAAACCCGTTGCCGTTAAGTTGATTCTGACTCATAGCGACCCTACAGAACAGAGCAGAACTGCCCCAAACGGTTTCCAAGGACCAGCTGGTGGATTCGAACTGCCAACCTTTTGGTTAGCAGCTGAGCTAGTAACCACTGCGCCACCAGGGCTCCAAGGGAGTCAGTGCATACATAGAGAGGTGGTAAAAGGACTAAGTCCTGGGAACTCTTAAGTTTATGAGGTGAAATAAAGTGGAACTGGAGGAGGAGACTGACAAAGACTACTGAAGCACTAATCATGATGTAGGAGAAAAATCAAGATGAAGTGTGGTGTTGGGGAAGCGAAGTGGAGAAAATGTGTCAAGGAAGACGAAGTAATCTACTGGGTTAAATGCACTGCTCTGCCAAGTAAGATGTGGACAGAGAACTGACCACTGGATTTACAACATGGAAGCTATTAGTGACCACGAGAAGAATAGTTTAGACAGTTTCAAGAAAAGAAATCCTAGAGGTTATGCGAACTCTGAAGAAGGAATATAGTAAGGCTGGTCCAATGATAACCACTGAGAGAAGGAAAAAGATAAACAGAAGGTAATGCCCATAAGGTGTCCATCCAATCTGAGGTAGTCAAAATAGAAACTGCCCTTATCCTAAAGTATAGTTGTACAAATTATATATCTGGTGCTTCCAAAGCCAAATAACATAATTTAGGCTAAGGGAAAACTTGGTACTTTTGGAAATTTCAAAAGCTGTCTAAAAGGTATTCTATACCAACTTTGGACCAAAATAGTCTAACTCCTTCAGCACCTCTGTTCTGGCCGTTCTCGATCTTTCTTTACCTAAACTTACCTAACCTCAATGTTCTCATCTCCTCTGCAAACCTCTCTGCCATAGACTCTTCTGAATTCCTAATAAATTCCGTTCTTTCCACCACTCTCCTGGCACTAATTCATTATACCATTTAACAATTTCATGTGTATATGCCACCATCAATCTCAACTAGACATAAGCTCCCCAAGGGAAGACAGAGTTCTTATTTCAAACTGTGTACCCCACAGCCTTTTATTATTTGTCTTGCACATTTGCAGGTACTATTGATATAAATATTTACAGTGATGGTAAATAAAGAGGAAAGAACAGTTAAAAAGAAAGATATGTTCAACAACTGGTGCCAGGAAAACTGGATATCCACATGCAAAAGAATCCCACTGTTCTGGATTGAACTTTGTCCCCCAAATATGTGTTGTAAATCCTAACCCCTATATCTCTGGTTATAATCCCAAGTGGGAATGGGTTTTCTTTGTTATGTTAACAAGGCAATATTAGTGTAGGGTGTGTCATAAATCAGTCTCTTTTGAGATATAGAAGAGCAAGCAAGCAAGTAGAGATCAAGCCAAATGAAAATCGCCGAGAAACAGAAGCTGAAAAGACACAAGGACCTTCCTCCAAAGCCAACAGAGAAAGCCTTTCCCTAGAGCCAGCACACCCTGAATTTCAGATTTCCCAAACACCAAGTAAATCAGTCAATACACACACACACCCACACACCAATTTTCAAATAAAATGTGTTCACAAAACAGTCTTTCCAGGTTTCTTCTCTATTACAAATAGTGACATCCCCCCACCTCCCCCCAAAAAAAACTTAAGACAACATAGGTTAAGGACTGGAATAAGAATCAGGCTTGTGTTCTGACACAAGTCACTTGTGAGCCACAGTTTCCTTGTTTGTAAAAAACTACCCCAAAGATTTGTCAGTGAAGTAATAAAATGTATCTCAACTTTACTATGTACTGTATTTCTATAAAATGCATCTTAAATAAGAATGGGGGAAGGCAAAACAAACTTAGACTTAGCCTTGTGATTCCCACAAGGTTAAAGATTATAAAACCCCTAATTATACCCTGATTATAAACAACCTTTAATAATTAGTTTTAGTGTTTTGTACATATTTTTGTTCTGTTCTTTTCCTTACTGATCACGTGACTTAAGACAATCACGTGTTCAACTATGTGGCAAGATTCACTCACCATTTGGCCCACCTTATACGATTAAGACAACGCTATCATTAAGATTAAAAACTATGTTTCTCATCTCTACTCAATATTTGTGTTTTCAATTTTCTGTCTGCCACTCATTTTTATGATTTTATCAGGAAAAAAACAAAAAACTCTCCAATAACTGACAAAGGTACACTGTTGAAGAAAGACAGTGCTACTAAAACCAAACAGCTGGCTGGTAGGCAGGGCCACAATGCTGTAGCTTGAAATACCTGTTCAGCAGCAGATAAGGAAAGTTCTAATTTGGTTTATAAAAAGCAGTTTAGAGGTGTCAATTGTATCATGAAGTACACGCTGCTCAAAAGTCAAACACGTGAGATAAGATCCCACCCACCATAAGTGAGTGGACTCTATTAAAAAAATGGAGAAGCGTAACACAGAAAAGTATTAAGACGATGATGATAACGATTATTCAGATTTTCAGAGTCTGAAAACTTCACCACCTAGTACTAGAATATTTTGGTAGAAAAAACAAACAGTACTATGTCCCAGAAATCATGAAGACCTGACTTAACATTTTTATGAATATCCTGGGGGAAAGGAACAATTTAAAATATCCAAGTTTATAAACATTGTATATATTGCATATGCACTCTTCCGAGTTATTAAAAGTTAACTCCACTTTCATAACATGGGCAGAGATCTTAAATTTTGAATTACATGGAGCAAAATGTCATACAAGTCTTGATATAGATAAATATTTTAAAAATCCATTTAGAAACATAATCCTAACTATACCTAAATGAAAACTCAGACCCCACAGAGCTATACCCTAGAAGTCATTCTAGACTAATTCCTTAAAAAATAAATAAATAAATAAAATCAAAACAGCTAAAAGATATTACGCATCAAGAAGACTATAATGTATAAAATGCTATGTTATCTGCTCTTATATAAAAACTTTAATACCTTAATTAACAAAACAAAACAAAACAAGACAAAGACAAAACCGAGGAAAAAAAACTAAAGTCAAAAGGAAGGGAGAACTATGATATTTGGATTCAATTAATTTTATTCAGTGCTAGGTGTCTGTGTCAGCAGTGTTCAAGGCACTCTCCCACACGTCTTCAGTTTCTAGAGAGAGAGAAATTTTGGATGAGAGTAAAGAGAAACAATGGATAAAGGGTCTAAGACCAATTCTAAAAAAGTCAGTGACAGGAAAACATGGGCATGCTTGCAAAGTACTAGAACAGAAAAACTTGAAGCCTGAAAATACAAGGTTAGTATTAACAACAGCCCAAAAGGACTACTCCATACTCTGAGTAGTAAACTAAACTGTGGCCTATGAAAGTTTTGGGTGTCTCTGAGGTACCTTAGCACCTAGGACACAGAAGCTACTTAACAGATTTACTTGGAGGAGGAAGGAAAAGGCACTCATTTTTTCCTGGAGGCAGTACATGCTGAAAAACGAACAACTTTTTTCAGTACATAAATAGTTGGCAAATCTGCAAAGTATAGTATTTGGTGGTCAACCCCTAACTTTTCAGAATGGTGAATTCACAGCTAGGTATTCTGCTTCAGAGAGACCACTGCACCAAATCACAGACTGGTGTGCTACGAAACCAAGCATGAGGAAAACAACAAAACAAGAAGGTTTATGTTTAAGAGCTAATTACGTGGTGCAGAGAGCTAGATCAATGACTGGCATGTGGAAGAAGTGCAGGCTACAAAGTAGACTACCAGACAGGAACTGGAGAGAGAAAAGAAAGGGATGTAGGTCCAAGGTTTCAGATGCCTGCTAGATAGTCCCCATTTTAGAAAGCCTACTCATCACTTCCTTCACAGTAAAAATACAGACTTACTTAAGCTCTAGCATCTATCTACCTCTGGAATGAATGGTTGGACCACATAAAGTTTCTTTTAGCATTTAAATCTGGATTCCACATTTAAATATCAGACTTGCATTTCTACCGTCCCCACTCCTTAACTTCCTATTTTCTTCCTGATTCCGTAACTGCTTTGCTGTCACTCCTGCTCAAAACCTTAATCTTTGATTTTTCCAGGTCCCCCCACCCGCCCTGCTTCCAGACTCCAACCACACACCAAGTCCTGGTAGTTCCCACCCTCAGGAGACCCCTGGCATAGGTACCTTTACATTTCTACCACCAAAGATGGGCCCTGTTTCAGCAGATCTAGGATAACACTGTACTTTCACTATTCTAGCTTCTAACCAAACTTCACCTCAACTCTAAACCAATCTAAATACTGTTACTAATTGGTCTCAAAGCGTGTTCCTGTCCCTGCTTGAAATACCCTCTCCCAAAAAAGTCATTCAGTATGTCTCCAATCTATTACTTTTCCTGATATTCATGGCTCTATAAAACCGGATTCCAATTTAATTTTAATTATTTTATTTCATTTCTCCCCACCCTGGTCCTTCACTGTTCCCAGAACCCCTCTTGTATTCCCACTCCTCTGCACCTTTGTTCTTGCCATCCTCCCCTCCTGACACCCTTATTCTATCTCCTGCCCCAACTGTACTCCTACCATCCACATGTCATCTCTGCAATGGAAACTTCCCCCAGGTAGGGGGTGTCTCTACCTACCTCCAATTCTACCCCTTCTTGGCTGTACCACTCGTTCGGCATTTGGCTGATATTAACGGCCAGGCATTAGTCTTTCTTGGTTTGTTTTTAAAAACTCTTGTCTCCCTAACTAGATAAAAGTTATTAGAGGATGAGAACAATTTCTTATCCTTTGTAACTCCCAAAAGATTTAGCCCAGTTCCACATACAATTGGTGACTAATAACTGTGGACTAGGTGATCTGAAGATCAATTAACAGAACAACACCCCATGCAGTTCTTTCTGAGGGCTCCCTCTCTTTACATTTCTCTGAATTACTTCTATTTACAACAACCAAAAGCACTGTTATCTATTGTGCAATACCTTGGTTTTTTTCCCCCCTCCAATGTAAGAGTCTGGTCTCTCCAACTAGTTTAAATTCCTTGAGGACTGTGCCATGTCTTTTCAGTGTTAAACTACACTTATCGTAACAACACTGCTACAGTGATGAGCAGACCACTGGGCAGAGAATAGTTTTTAACATACATTAGGGATAAAGACAAATAAACAGTACCTTGATTTAAACACTGCTTCAAAGACACAGAACTTAAAAATAACAAGTCCTCTGTTTTACAAATTTCAAGGCCCAGTTCATGTCTATTATCTACTTAATTCCCATAACTTTGTGAGATAAGTTATCAGTTTACTAAAGGGGAAACTGGCTAAGCGAGACTGCGTATCAAGTAAAGGGGCAGAGCAAGGACTCAAACCCAGATCTCCTGAGCTCAAGGACAAAATCTTGGGTACTATTCCACAAGTGCAGACTCATCTTCATATCTTCTCAACTAGGCTCCAAGTTCCTGGAGGACTGGGACCATGCATAATGTTTCTTTCAAAAGAAGTCTCTCATCTCCTCCCAAATGCCTTTTTGTAATTAGCTGATACTAAATCTATATGAATTCCTAGATGTAGTAAACCCATCAGAGGTAACACAGTCAGATACTGTGCCCCAGAAAGAGAAGAACATCACTATCTAGGTCTCCATCTTAAGTGGAGATGTTGTTAGGTGCTGTCTAGTTGACTCCAACTCATAGCAACCCTATGTACAACAGAACGGAACACTGCCCAGTCCCGTGCCATCCTCACAATCGATGCTATAAATGTTCCACTGCTATTCGTAAGATTTCCACTAGCCTATTTTTTCAGAAGTAGAATGCCAGGTCCTTCTTCCTAGTCTGCCTTAGTCTAGAAGCTCAGCTGAAATCTGTCCACCAGGAGTGACCCTGCTGGTATTTGAAATATCAGTATCACAAAGCTTCCAGTATCACAGCAACACTCAAGCCACCACAGCACAACAAACTGACAGACACATTGTGGTAAGTGGACATAGACTTAGCAATATAAGCCTTACAGACTCCCCAAACAATGTTCCCAAACAACCATTCTGAGTCCAGCCCTGTAATACCCTAGCCCAAATAAAATGAAGGCGTATTTTTTAAAGCCTCAAGTCCCGCTGGAGATTCTGATCTGTTCCTTGAAGTGCTGAGCTAACACCTAATCTGAGGTGAAGGGCCAGAAGTTTCTGCTACAATTCTACACACTTTTGGAGCTTTCAAAGAAATGCCCAGAGGTTAGAAAGCATCATCTCCCTGGTATCTATCAACTTATGGAAGTAGCATGGGGTTTCAAGTACATAAGCTCAGGACCATGGTTCTCTACCAATTCTCTCCTAAACTACATTTTGGGGACATTTTCAAAGATGCCAGATGCCTTACAGTGAAGAAGCAGGGCCCAAAATACAAACAATTTTTAATATCCCAAGTGAACAGTCTGCTAAAGCATCATTTTCACCACCCTAACAACTAAGAGACTACAACACGAAACAATGAAATCTCTCCATTAGCTCCAGTATCATACTATCATAAGGAGTCCCTGGGTGGTATAAATGGTTAAGTGCTCAACTACTAGTGCTTAACCATTTTGAACCCCTTCAGAGACACCTCTGAAGACAGAACTGTCAATCTGCTTCCAAAAGGTCACAGTCTTGAAAACTCTACAGAGCACAGTTCTACTGGCGAGTTTCTCCCTCATCAATGTTATTACACAGGGTTAGAAAGGACTTAAGAGATAAAATAACCTTAGGAAAATGATTTTATTATGCCAAGCATTAAAACAATTTCAAATAAGATGTCAAAGGTAACATGAACCAAGTTTTATATTTGCAGTCTAACAATTACTTGAATTATACTAACGTTATAGATAATCATTAATTATACATAATCGTTACTTGAATTATTAACATTATAGTTAAAACAAAAAAAAAACCATTGCTGTCGAGTCGATTTAGACTCATAGACACCCTATAGGACAGAGCAGAAGCGCCCCACAGGGTTTCCAAGGAGTGACTGGTGGATTCGAAATGCTGACCTTTTGGTTAGTAGCCGAGCTCTTAACCACTGCACCACCAGGCCTCCAACATTATAGTTAGGCAAGGCAAAACCTGAGAAATAAAGGTTGGGCTCATCAAGAAAACATCTCAGAGAACATCATTATTGATACAACTTGCAGTTAGCTGCTCAACTCTAGTAGGCATCTATTACTTTTGTCAGTTCAAGTTTTCCTTTCTAGAACTCTTTCCTCTTCCTGATGGACTGCAGATCACCTGGCCAAACATCTGACACAGGTGAGCACAGCTCAGGGTGGCCAGAGGATCCCATGCCCCTGACCCCAGTGACTGATTAAGGGGAGAGGCATACGACCAAAACCAGGACAATAAGGATACTCCCTGGGAATTTTGCTGGAAATGCCAAAAAAGGGGGGGAGGGGTATTTTCCTGTCTTTGGGATCACTGGCAGTAAGGGTGACATGAGTGCCATCGGCCATCTTTACCTCCAGGTGTAGAAAGCTCTTCTGAGAATAAACCCAACCACAGAAAACACAGCTAAGAAAGGAGAACTCCCCCAGTCCTGATGACATCCTTTGTGCCCCTGGAACCAGCCTGGCATTAAAAAAACATTTAGTCATGCGTCAACAATTCCATTTTAACGAAAGCTACTCCATCACCTGCAACCAAAAGAGTTCTGAGTAATACACCAGTCTAAATGAATAAGGCGCCAAATAACAAAGAAATATCTCCTGAATGAGCCTGAAAAGGAATGGCTAACAAAGTTAAATCTGCTTCTAAACCCAACTCAAAACACCAACATCAACCTATCATTCACACCATCTAAAAAAGCCCATTTAGCTTGGTAACCGGTTGGTTCTCCTCTTAGAATAATCAAACAAAGTCATCCATGCAAACTTATTTCTGACCTACTTCCCAGGCTAAACGTAGATATCACATTTTATTCAATTCTAAAACCTGGAATTGTTATTCTTTCAAGAGTGTCTTGTTAGTGTTCGGCAAGAAGTTTGGTTAAAGAATGGGAGAAGACCAGGCTACATGGCCTACTCCAAGTACACCAAAAAATAAGGCTAAATAATTGAACAAACCACTAGCCCACCAAGCCTTGATTCTTTTACATTCATTCAATACAATACATTCAACACTGGTACACTGAAAAGCAAAGAACATTTATATATATAACCAGGCATACTTTTCAACACATAGGTAAAATATATGCAACCCCAATTCTAGAATGGAAGTTACACGTAACATGTAACCCTGGACCTCTGGTTTCTGCCTACTGATGCAATACCATACCACAGAGATGAGTTTAAAATGGGACCTCCATAATTTGTTTCTGCTTTCATTCTTAATTGCCTACTTATCTTCTTATCTGTCACCCTCATATTTTAAAAAAGGAAGCACTTCTGCAACTAATAACTAAATTTTCAATGGCTTCTTTGATTCACCAAAAGAGATAAAATAAGGTAAGGGGGCAAAGGTAGGGGCCAGGATTTAAATGAGTTTTACTACTAGGAGTCAGACCATATGAACATACAAAAGGAGCTTTAGATGCTAATACGTGTTGATCACTCCCACAAATGAAATTCTCGTCACCAACCTTGAAACTGAGATTAATACTAAGCCTATATCAGGATAAGTGGAACTACACGTCCAACGCCTCAAGGCAAAAACAAATAGTCACAAAACTATCATTTCTCTGAACCCTTTGGAAAAAAAAATTTGGAAACTGGCATGTCTGGGATGGGCAACTAGGTAGCCAGGAAGTAAGTGGGAGGGAGACTTTTCACTGGTTATCTTTTTCGTTTGTTTGAATTTATACCATGTGGATGTATTTAATCTACTCAAAATAATTTAAATTTAGAAAATTCCTCCAGAGTCACCTTCAGAAACCACATGAGAACTCTCTATAACCGCACAAAAATAACCAAAAAATAATACTGCACACCCTTACTCTTACAAAGATTGTATCTTTCCCCAGTACACCTTAAACATGCCCTAAAACCTTTATCCATTTGTTTCAGCCACATGTACGTCCACCGAATGTAAATTTAGAATAAGCAGCATACATGATTTACAGTTCTTTTTGTTCTCTCTTCCACCACAGAAGTGCTAATGGGAAACAAAAACATAAATATATTTGCCAACAGGAAAAAAAAAAATGTTAAAAAGGATGTAATCACAAGTTAAATCACCAAAATTTATTCACACTACTGATCGGTTAACCAAGGGCTGTCCAAAATGTGGTTCCATATCACTGGTGTGAACAATTTTTGCTGGTATGTCAATTAATATTTTAATAGGCATGAATTTGTTTAATATATAGTTTACTACATCTAACATGCCAAATCTGACTTCACAAATATTGCCCAAAATGAGGATAAAGCTGCTTAGCTAAAATGGCAAATCCATCTGAAAAACAAAAGTGGCACATGTGTGAGTGAAGTTTGAGAAGCACCAGTGCACTATCCAAATTAGGTTAAGGGCACTCTGGGAGCCATCACCAAACAGCATCAACCACACTGAATCTTAAAGTAGAACAGACTCCATGCTTACAGGGAAACTCATTGAAAGGCTGATACAACTAAATGACAGGAGTGCTCTCCACTCTTTAAGAGTTGGAGAAATAAAGAGACTCAAAGGTTCAATCAAAATAATGAAGGCTAAGAATCAGAGCTCAGTATCATCCTTGAGCCTCTGACAAATTATAGGTTAAAAACTGGTATTCGTTTTCCAGGCCAACAACTCAGAACAGATGCTTCCATTTGCCATGAAGTTAACTCTGTGTCTTTTACTTCAGCCACCGCACTCCCAGGCTCTGGATCACTCCCCCGTCCTCCTATCTACCACCGTAAGATTCCCATAGCAGTGCCAAAGGCATCAAAAAAAAAAAAGCCATTAGTCAATCAGTCTCCAGCAAGAGGGCTAGATCAGGCCGCAGCAGAACTGCTCTTTAGTATTTTCCCTAGTCTTTACTGCCTCGTGGTACTTCCATTACCCCTATGTTGCTCCCGAACCGACAAAACTCCCCGACTGGCTATGGCACCCAGTCAAAGCCCGCACTTGCCTCAGGGCCTTACACTCCAAAATTACTCCTCTGCCGCAGGCTTCCCACCCTCACTTAAGCTCCCCCATTTCATTTTCCCAGGCTGACGGACTTGGTTAGGAGGAGATTAAATGGCAGAAAACAAACTAATTCACCAACCTACATCATTCTTCCAAAGATATTAGCATTAAGAAATCTGCATTTTTTAAAAAAAGATTACAGAAATTTTACATAAAAGAATTCCAAACTATATAGAAGCGACTAAGAACAACTGATAGATTCTAGGGCTCCGGCAGTACTATTTCTAGGTCAACTGCCAGGCTAGCCCCCTTATGGCAGTGTTTACAATCGGGAATAATGGTGGCTGAGAGTGGAAAAGAGTTGTCAAAGGGTTACTAAGTAAACTCCATTTAGGTATGATCTGTTTCCACTACTAACTATCCTTAACTGTGCTCATTTAAAAATCTTGTCTGCTCACAACTTAAAAAAAGAAAGAGATTTGAACATAAATTGATTCATTCTCAGAAACAGAACTGATCCCCTGACCCTAGCTAAAGGGCACTTCTGAGATAGTCCCTCACCAGTATGATGCAATGATGTGTCCTATAAAGGATCCTGGGGGACCTACAAGCTCCCGGAGATTCTACTCTATCATATCACATTTGTGCAAGAATACACACATCATCTCAGAGAATGCGATGTAAAGCCATGACAAAGGGTGCCAATGGGAGCCCCTCTCTCAGGTCATAGGAGCCACCAGATCACTTGCCCAGACATGTACAGATACCCTGAAAATTTCCCTTTAAACCTGAAGATGGAGTTCCAAACTCGGATTCTAGTAGATACAACTTTGAGAAAGGTATAGTGAAGATTCAGTGTAATATTCACCACATTATCTGCAGAGAAGCTTAGAAATTATCTGCTTTGAAAAAACTATTACCCAAATGCCAAAACATGATATTTATCTTCACACATAAGAACATCCGAAAAAAGATTTTATTTTGGAACCTACACCTGGCACACCTGTAGTATTTGTTTTTGTTTGCCATTTCATAACTGCTTTTAGTTACTTAATCTTATTGTCAAAGAATTAAAGGAAATCAAAAAGATACCAATATAAGACTAGCAACCTGACAGACAAGAGGATAAAACCTAACAGGCTGAAAAGGAAACACATGCAGCTGCCTAAGTTAGCCTGTTTCAACAGCATGACATACTGTGTGGCTAACATCCATCAGACTGTAAGTCCCGAGGAAAGTTCCCTGATAACAAGCAAAAATGTCTAGAATTCCTGCTTTGACCAGTCCTCACAATTATTTTATCCCTCTGGGATTGACCCTAGATTCTTTAAAACAAAGTCCACAATCACATTCCCCTTCAATAAATATACCCTCCTCTCTTATGGAAGAAAGGTACTTTACTTTCCATCATCTTCCTCTCAAACCCTCAATCTTTGACCTCGTCCCTAGAAAAGAAATGTTCCTTCCATCTATCTAAATCTAGGCCCTTCATTCATTCTCTGCCCCCACTGATTCCTTCCTTTCAGCCTTTAATAAGACAAAGACAAAGGGAGAGGGAAAAAAAAAAAATCTTGAGCAGCCTTAGATCTCCTCATGATTGAGTTTGCATCATAATTTTCTTCTTAATCCCTAGTGTCTTAGGCTGGGTTCTCTCGAGAAGGGAAATCAGTGAAGCGAACACACACACACACACAGAGAGAGAGAGAGAGATTTATCTCAAGAAAATGGCTCACGGTTATAGAGGCTGTCAAGTCCCAAGTCCCTGGGTCAGGTGACAGGCTAGAAGCTATTCCTGATTCACGTAGCTGCAGGGGCTCATGAACCCAAGACTAGCAAGACAGACAGCTGTCTGCTGGCTCACAGGCTATGGACACAGACAAATCCCAAGGTTGGCAGGCACTATGGCAGGCAACCGGCTCAAGACTCAAGAACTGAAGGTCAGATAATGATGAGCCAGATACAGGATACACAGCAAGCAAGCTTTGCCAAAACGTGTGCGCACGCACGTATGATGCAGGCCACACCCCTAAGAAAACTCCCCTTACAACTGATTGGCTGATCATATCAGATCATATCACGGAGCATGACTACATTGTTTACATTAACTGCCAAATCACTAAGAATCATGGCCCAGCCAAACTGACACACAACCAACGTGGCACCTGTACACATCTCCGTAAACCATACATAACCTATAAAGACAAAGTCACAGTTGTTCCTAACATGATACAACGTGCATACAACCAAAACTGCACTAGCACCATTTACACTTTAGATTTTAAAAGTGAAGAAAGCAAAAATATTTGATGCACAAGGAAAAAATAACCCACAACAATTACCGTTTTTGTTTCTGCAAATGGTCATGTGGTCATAACTGGTATTTAGAACTACCTTCTTCCTCCACCCTAGACCCTCAGCAAGCACCTCAGCTGGTTGTGGTCCTTTCCATGGTGGGGTGACCCAAATCTTCACTCCTGACAGGTCTGGGCCATTAGCAGTCATGTCAGAATTGGGTTGCTGTAGTTTTCTGCTGGCTTGAACAAAAGCGCATGGTAGTATTAAGAGACGCCCTAAGGGATCTCCTGTATTCCAGACATATTCTTTTTCACCTCCATTAGGGAACATCAATTCAGTTTTCCCTTAGTAGTCAGGATCAATCGTATCAGCCAATATGGGTGACTACTTTGCCTGTTGATACAGAGGCATGACGATCCCAAGGGGCCAGGTGGCACTCTCCACTTCCAGTTCAACGGAATCCGTGTTGGTCTCCTGGTGGGAGCATTCCTCCCCTTGGAACTAAGATCTCTAGACCCACAGAGCACAGTATCGTGGAGACAGAAAGCAAAAATTTTATGAGTGGGTCACTAGGGGTAATACTGAGTGGTGCCACCCCCATCTCCACCTGTTTTCTAGAACTATGAATCCTGGTTATGGTAGGAACAGCACGATATATTGGACACTGGTTTAGAGCATATACAGCCTCCTGGAGAACATCGCTCCAGCCCTGCAAAGTGTTGCTAACACCATAATTGTGTCTTTCAAAGGCCATTCCATTGTTCTATAAAGCCAGCTACTTAAGAATGATGGGGAACGTGGTTTAAGACCCATGAATTCCATGAGCATGGGCCCGCAGCCTCACTTCATTTGCTATGAAATGAGTCCTCTGATCTGAAGCGATGCTGTGTGGGATACCATGATGGTAGATAAGGCATGCTGTGAGTCCATGGATGATAGTTTTGGCAGAGACATTGTCAGCAGGGACGGTAAATCTGTATCCAGATGAAATGTCTACCCCAATAAGAACGAAATGTTGCCTTTTCCCAATGGAAGTGGTCCAATGTAATCAACCTGTCATCAGGTTGCTGGCTGATCACCTTGAGGAATGGTGCCATATCGGGGACTCAGTTCTGCTGGTCTCCACTGCTGACAGATTGGTCATGCAGCAGTAGCCAAGCTGGCTTCGGTGAATGGAAGTCCATGTTGCTGAGCTCATGCATAACCTCCATCCCGGCCACCACGGCGACTTTGCTCATGAGCCCAATGGGCAATAATGAGAGTGGCTGGGGAAAGAGGATGACTGGTTTCCACAGAACACATCATCCTAATAATTTGACTGTTAAAATCCTCCTATGCTGAGGTTACCCTTTGGTGATCATTCACACAAGACACAAATATCTTCACTTCTTTGGCCCATTCAGAGAGATCTAACCACATACCTCTTCCCCATACCTCCTTGTCACCAATTTTCCAATCATGTTCACTCCAAGTCCCTGACCATTCAGCCAAATCACTGGCCACAGCCTCTGAGTAAGTATACAATTGCACACCTTGCCATTTCTCCTTTCAAGTAAGTGAACACCTAGGTGCACCGCTCAAAGCTTTACCCACTGGAAGGATTTTTCTTCATCACTGCCCTTCAGGGAGCTCTCAAAAGGGGCTACAGTACTGCAGCTGTCCACTTTCGGCTGGAGCCTACATATTGTGCAGAACCATGTGTAAACCAGACACGAGTTTTTCTCTTCCTCAACTGATCATAACGAACTCCCCATGAGGCCATAGGTGCAGAGTGAGAGAGGGCAGGCAATGTGACAGGAGTGTAGCCAATGGGCATTTGGGCCACTTCCTCATACAACTTACTTATGCCTTCAGGTCCTGCTCAAGCCTGATCTCTTACATACCATTTTCATTTAATTAAGTACACGTCCGAATTCATGATTCTGTGGATCAGACAACACCCAGTTCATGATAAGGTAGCTCAGGCCAAAGAGTGACTTGATGGCCCATGATTAAGTGTTCAGTCTCTACTAAGGCCCAATAACAAACCAAAAGCTGTTTCTCATAAGAGTAGTAGTTATCTGCAGAGGATGACGGGGCTTTGCTCCAAAGTCCTAAGAGTTCACACTGTGATTCACCAATAGGGGCCTGCCAAAGACTCCAAACAGCATCTCTGTCAATGACACTTCAAGTACCATTGGATTAGCTGGATCATATGGCTCAAATGGCATAGCGGCCTTCTCTTGTTCTGGGCCCAGCTAAAACTAGCAGCTTTTTGAGTCACTTGATAAACAGGCCAGAGTAATACACAGAAATGAGGGATATGCTGCCTCTAAAATTCAAAGAGGCCCACCAGGCATTGTGCTTCCTTTTTAGTTGTGGGAGGGGCCAGATGCAATAACTTATCCTTCACTTTAGAAGGAGTATCTCGACATGTCCCACACCACTGGACACCCAGAAATTTCACTGAGGTGGATGGCACCTGAATTTTTGTTGGACTGATTTCCCACCCTCTAGCACACAAATGCTTTACCAATAAGTCTAGAGTCCTTGACACTTTTTCTTCACTAGGTCCAATCAGCATAATGTCATCAGTGTACTGGACCACTGTGATGTCTTGTTTGGGAAAGGCGATCAAGGTGCCTACGGACTAAATTATGACAAAGGAATGGACATACACCTAAGGTAGGACAGTGAAGGTGTATTGCTGGCCTTGCCAGCTGGAGGCAAACTGCTTCTGGTATTCCTCAGAACCTGAAATGAGGAAAAAGGCATTAGCCAGATCAATAGCTGCATACCAGGTACCAGGAGATGTATTAATTTGCTCAGACAATGAAACCACATCCAAAGCAGCAACTACAATTGAAGTCCCCACCTGGTTAAGTTTATGATAATCCACTGTCATTCTCCAAGATCCGGCTGTTTTTTGCACAAGCCAAATAGGCAAGTTGAACTGGGATGTGGTGGGAACCACCACCTGTGCATCCTTCAAGTCCTTGATGGTGGCAGTAATCTCTGCAATCCCTCCAGGAATGTGGTATTGCTTTTGGTTTACTATTTTCCTAGGTAGGAGCAGGTCTAACAGCTTCCACTTGGCTTTCCTACCATAATAGCCCTTACTCCACTTGTCAGGGATCCAATGTGGGGGTTCTGGCAGTTGCTGAGTACATCTATTTCAATTATGCATTCTCAAAGTGGGAAAATCACTACAGAATGGGTTCAGGGACCTAATGGACACACTGTGAGACCACCTGAGCTAAGACTCCATTAATAACCTGACCTCCATACACTCCCACTCTGACTGGTGGGTCACAGTGATGTTTTAGGTCTCCTGGGATTAGTGTCAGTTCAGAGTCAGTATCCAGTAATCCCTGAAAAGTCTGATTATTTCCTTTTCCCCAATGAACAGTCGCTCTTGTAAAAGACCATAGATCCCTTTGGGGAAGGCTGGGAGAAAGATTAACAGTTTACACTAACTAGATAGTAGACAAAAATTATTCTTAGGTAAAGAAAGAACACACAATACAGGGAAAGTCAGCACAACTGGGCTAAACCAAAAGCTAAGAAGTTTCCTGAACATAACCAAACACTTCGAGGAACACAGTAGCAGGGGCTGGGGTCTGGGCATCATGGTTTCCGGGGACATTTAGGTCAACTGGCATAACAAAGTTTATTAAGAAAATACTCTGCATCCCACTTTGCTGAATGGCGTCTGGGGTCTTAAAAGCTTGCGAGCAGCCATCTAAGATGCATCAATTGGTCCCAACCCACTTGGAGCAAAGGAGAATGAAGAACACCAAAGACACAAGGAAAATATTAGCCCCAGACACAAAAGGGCCACAAGAACCAGAGACTCCATCAGCCTCAGACCAGAAGAACTAGATGGTGCCTGGCTACCACCAATGACTTCCCTGACAGGGAACACACCAGAGTCCCTAACAGAGCAGGAGAAAATTGTGGAGCAGAACTCAAATTCACATAAAAAGACCAGATTTAATGGTCTGACTGAGACTGGAGGAACCCCCGAAGCCACGGCCCCCAGACGCTCTGTTAACCCAGAACTAAAACCATTCCTGAAGCCCACTCTTTAGACAAAGATTAGACTAGACTACAAAACATAAAATAATACTCGTGAAGAATGTGCTTCTTAGTTCAAGCAGATACACGAGACCAAATGGGCAGCTCCTGTCTGGAGGCAGGATGGGAAGGCAGGAAGGGACAGGAGCTGGTTGGAGGGACATGGGAAGCCCAGGGTGAAAGGGGGGAGTGTGCTGTCACATTGTAGGGAATGCAACTAGTATCACATAACAATGTGTATATGGATTTCTGTATGAGAAATTAACTTGAGCTGTAACCTTTCACCTAAAGCACAATTAAAAAAAAAAAAAGATTAACAGTATAAATTTTTGGCAGTGTAGTGAGGTCCTTCCTCAAGGGGACTCAGCCTCTCATTCATTTAAGGGGTTGTGGGTCTGTAAACTGGATCAAGTCTGGGAACTGATCATAGGGCCATGACTCTCTATTCTGGCAATTCAAGTTACACTTCTGTTCACTTAACCTAGAATTCTTCTGCTTGTACAGATCAAGTAAATATTTACTAGATTTCCCATCTATTTCACTCCTAGGGACACCATGACTAAGTAGCCAAAGCCATAAATCTATATGAGTCGGATTATTCTCATTACCGCTTTGAATCCACTGTCTATTACAGTAACCATGCACACCTTGTCTTTGTTGACTGAGCACTGCCACTTGGCCCCTACCACTACAGGGTCTAATCAGCCCCATTGTAGTTAATCATCTTAATTCAGTTAGGGATGTTCCCACTGTCAAATATGACATACATAAAGGATCAAGGATGCTGGGGCTCCCTTCACGAATTTGTTCTTCACTCCTATGGTAAAAGTTGTGTTCTCTCGGCACTCCATGTGTGGGTCTAACCTGATAAATCCACTCTAACATGCCAATTTCCCTAAGCTTCTGAATATCTTCTTCTACAGTATACCAAGGCAGGTCTGGTCCTGCAACTTGACTTAGTGTAGGCCACCGCATAATCCATGTTTCAGCAAACCAATCAAATAAACTTTTAGATCTTTCCTAACCTCTCAAGCTGAAACACTGAATGCAGAATCTGTGCTTAGTGGGCCTATATCAATAAACTCAGACTGATCCAATTTTATGTTCCTTGCACCATTATCCCACATCTTTAGTAGCCATTCCCACACATATTCCCCAGGTTTCTGTTGGTACATATTAGAACAGGTAAGCAGTTCTTTTGGAGTGTAGCATACCTCCTCCTGGGTCACACTTTGTATTTCACCTTTTGGGGCTTGCTGGGATTTAAGTCTATTTATAGGCCTAAAAGCAAAAATGGGTGGTGGGGGTGGGTCCTGGCAAGATTCAGCAATACTCTGTACAGCATCTACCTCAGGTGATGCCCAAAGCAACACACCAGGCATTATCTCAGACAAAGACTCTTTAGCACAACTAGGTTAATCTCATCAGATGGGGGTAGAAGGGATAATGGTTTTTCTTTGTATGCTTAGCAAAGATGGAATAATCTCTTCAGATGGCAGTAAGAAGGTAATTTTGTTGGTAGGAGAGATTCAATGGAATTTAGGGACTCAGTTTTCCCAGCTTCCTGATTATCTGCCTGTATGTCCCCATCCCATGTTTTAAGATCCCATTTTTTCCCAATCAATACCCTCACCATTTGTGGTTGGGAATTCGGCTGGCGTTATAATTTGGCCACTCTTACGGTAAGACTCTGTGTTTGGTTTTTAGCAACATGAGCTCTGTTACTATAACAAATGAGGCTTTCTTTCAGGGCACAAGTGGCAACTTTGATGTCTTTTATGAGGTACTTCAGCTGTGATTCTGAAGCCCTGAGCTCATCCCTTACTTTCACCACATTGTCCAGCAAAAGTAGGACCAATCAGCTTCCTATAGTTCTCACTGTGACAAAACTGTAGGAAAGTATAAAACATGCAATCACCCAGAGCCTCACTTCTCACCAATACTTGATCAACTGTTGGTGATATTTTGTGTATTAATATTGCCACTTCACACCATGGACTAGCAGCACCCTCTTTACTACTAGACGCAGTCATCAGCACCTTTAAGACTATTCAGACTTCAGAACCAACTTAGAAAACTCATCCTTATGATTTCACTTCTGTAGAACCACCCTGGGTACCAAATGTCTTAGGCTGGGTTCTCCTGAGAAGTGAAACAGTGAACTGTGTGTATGTACAGAAAGAGATTTATCTCAAGGAAATGGCTCAAGCATTTGTAGAAGCTGGCAAGTCCCAAGTCTGGGGTCAGGCATAGTAAGGCTGGAGGCCTCTCCTGACTTACGTAGCTACAGGGGCTGATGAACCCAAGATAGGCAGGTCAGATGGCAGGCCGCTGGCTCATAGGCTGCGGAGGCTCACAAATCCAAGACCAGAAGGTAAGACAGCAGGCTGCTGGCTCACAGGCTGCAGAGGCTGACGAATACCAAAATTTGCAGGTAAGACGGCAAGCCACTGGCTTACAGGTCACACAAAGGCTGATGAATCCCAAGATTGGCAGGCAATACGGAAGGCAGCTGGCTCAAGCCCCAAGAACTGGAGGTCAGTTAATGATGAGCCGGAGGCAGGATCCAGAGCAAGCAAGCAGGCTTTGCCAGAACTTCCATATATATACTGGATGCAGGCCACACCCACAAGAAAATTCCCCTTACACCCGATGGCCTGATCACATCAGATCACATCAGGGAGGATGACTACCATCATTATGTAACTGCCAAACTACATCATTACATAACTGCCAAACCACTGAGAATCATGGCACAGCCAAGCTGACACACAATCTTAACCATTACACCTAGTAATCAGGCTTCTTTTAACAACTCTATGAAACTACAAGCACAGAGGGTTACTGACTTCTGATAACCGAATAGCCACCGACCAAGCACTCTTTTTCTAAGCCCCTGGCCTTTTGGTTTCTGATGACTCCTCTTTCGCCCTCCACTCTCCAAGAAGAGTTCAAGGTTGTGGTTGGACCCTATAGTCTTTTCTCCCTGCATCCTGAGTTACCTCCTCCTGTCTGCTGTAGAAATGGCATCAGAAAACAGTTTTAGGTATTACTTTTCTCTCAAACTCCACGTATGTCAGCCACCAGTAACATTAAGTCTTTGTCTCTATCTTCATTACGCCCTTCAGATCTTACATATCCAAAACCAAACTCACCAGAGCCATCAAAGGATTCACACCACTCCACCTCCATTTCTACCAACTATATCATCATCTAACAAGTCAGCGAAACCTCCTTTCAAAGGCAGCTACCAGGTCTGCTGGTTTTTCCATATTAATATTTCAACTTCCTGCCTTTCTCATCTCACCCCCACTATGGCTGCAGGTTTGCTTCTTCCCTGGAGTTCAAAAGTGACTGCTGTGTCCAGAATGACATGTTGTCGTAAGACTCTCAACCACTGACTAGCACTTACTCTTAACTGAAAGGCAGTCCTGGGAAGCGAAGGTGTAGACGAATGAAGAGGAAGAGAGTAATAGAATCTCGGCTAACAGCATTGCCCTCATCTCAACTGCCACAGTATCACATTCCTTCTCAGCTACCAAACCTTCCTTTACATAAATTTCTGTTTCGCCTACCAAGTTGAAGAGCCTCCCAGACCCAATCTCTTAAATAAACCCACTAAATGAAAAGTCCTTTACTTCACAACCAGAATCATCACTGTGACTGGCAGTCCCTGACTAACGATGGTTTCATTCCCACAACTTCATCCTACATAGGTTCTGACGTAAATCGAATACCTTTTGTTTTCATTATTATTGCCTTTTATTATCAATATCTTTTTAAATCCTATCTTTGAACACCTGCAAGTGAACATCTGAGAATGACAGCAAATTATGAACTGCAATATTGTATATAACTCATATTACTAATGATAAGATATAAAATACAAAAACATCTAAGGGCAGTTGGTTTTAAGTCGTAACTTGAAAACATCCTAAATCAGTGACTACCTGTATTTTAATATAAAGATACCAAATCTTTAATGTTACATAAAGAAAGAGGAGGGAAAAAAATCCTTTTCCAACCAGCTTCCACAAGTTAACTCTGGCAAAGTTTCTGTCCCCAGGGCCTAGGGCAATAAGGAACTAACCCAGGTAAAACACCTTCTATAGAAAATGTTTTCTGAATGGTAGGTAAATAAGTAAAACCTTGACTAGATAAGGCGAATAACTAAGAACTTATGCCACAATTTGATTCAGGAAACGTTGCCTGCTCCTTCTCAGTCGCATCACAAGCTACTCTAGAAGAGCTTAACAGTTTGATTCAGCTGGTTTCCAAGGCATCAGTGCTGCTGCTGCAGAGTTCAAGAAGAGCTGCTTCCACACAGCAGTCAAATTATGAAGTTGCAGGATGGACTGTTGAGTTAACCTACAGCTAAGAACAACACTGGACTTTCTAATAAAGACGAGGAAAGAAAATTCCAACAGCTAAGGGTTTGGGGTGGGGGAAGAGAATGGGCTTTCAGCACTGACCCTCTTACGACCTAGACCCTTGGATCCAACGCAGTTCCCGCACTTCCTACCCTCTGGACCGCGCCGCGGGGGCAATGTGGGAGTCCCAGGGCCGGGCGGGAGAGGGGCGCCCATCCTGGGAGGGCGGCAGTCTGCGAATACCACTAACGGGCCCCCCACGCACGTTTAACTCGCTGGAGCCTGCGGCTCCGGATCCGATTTCCAGACGAATTCTCGATTAACAGCGATGTCCCGGCAGATTCGAGGTAAACCAGGCGAGATAAGAAGGCAAAGTCACGGAGCTCTGGGGTTCTCCGCGCCTCAAGGGAGGCAGGGGCCGGCCCACCGCGGGGGGGACCCTTCCTGGCCCGCCATAGCCCGGGGCGTGATGGGTGGGAAAGGGTGTTCCCGCCGCGGGGCTGAGAATAAGGCTCGGGCGGGTAGGCCTACCCCGCGCACCCACCCGGGCCGCCTACCGTGGCTCTGCAGGATCTCGTGCTTCAGGCCGCCCGTGTAGTCGATGAGCTCCTCCAGGCCGCGCTCGCACAGCTGCCCGTAGCCCGAGAACTTGTGTAGCACCTTCTCCAGCTCGCGCTCCACCGTCACGCATTGATCCATCCCGGAGGCGGCGGCGGCGGCGGCACTCGGCTCCTCGGCGCCCGGGGCTCC
>NW_004444144.1:393636-439171 GCF_000243295.1 Trichechus manatus latirostris
AGGCGACCGAAGCGACAAGCGCGCTAGCCGCGGCGCCGGGGTAGCCCCGCGCAGCCAGTGCCCGCCTGCCCCATGGCGCTCCGGCCCCCCGCGCGTCGCCGCTGCTCCCGTTCGTTCCCCACCCCCCGACCCACGTCCCCACTCGCCGCGTTCGGGTCCCCGCGGAAGCGCAGACGATTGTTTTTGTTTTCACGGGAACCGACCGATGACCTGGTTCTCCCGGGCGGCACCAAGCTCTGCCGTCCGGGGAGGGGGGGCAGCCACCCCAGCGAGGAAAGGAGGCGGCGCGGACCGTACCAAGCGCACTCTCACAGGGGAGCAGCCCGGCGAGCGCGGGCGAAGAGACGCTACGGCCGTCCGCACGCGCCACCGCTCTAAAGGTGTGGGCCGTACCACGCGGGAGGCGTGGAAGGGAGAGGGCGAGGGTGGAGAGAAAATCCAATTGGTCCGAGGAGCCGAATAGGGAACTTTGGAGACATCCGCAGCGATCGGACGGCAAAAACTACGCGCTCAGTAAACAAGGGGGTGGGAGCTATTTGTAACCACGGCCCCCAGAAACTGGAAGGCTAACCAATGGGGGCAGGGAATACGAAAGACATCAACGTCCTCCAATCCCTGGCCGGGGCTTAAAGCTTCAGCCAATCGGGATTGAAGGGCCAAACCAATGGTCTCGCTGTTGGAGGGGGTGATTTGGAGAATGTAGTGAGAAGTAAATCGTTTTTGGAAAGTATGAGGGAGAACAAGGCAAAGCCAAAAAGGGTTATTTTCTATAGGGCTTCACACTAACCACAATTATTTCATCTTTCCATCATTCCTGTAAGGAAAAGGAACACCGTCATTACGAAGTTGTGGAAGGCGGACCAGCTGCTCCTAACGAAAAGCCAAGCCCGGCCGTTTGGGGGCGGGTGGTGCCGCAGGAGCGGATCGGTAACCGGAATTAAAGGGGAGGTGATTGTGGCGACGACTGAGAGTAGTTGCTTGCCGGCCGGGAATGGCCTGATGAGGACGCCGCGACCGTCGGCGCCGCCTAGACGCTTGCGACACCCGAGAGGTCACATTCCACACTCCCGCGGGTTTCGGCCCTTTGGCCCCTCGGCCTGGAGCCTCTCCTGACCGGTGGCCTCACTATGTGCCATGAGCCGAGCAGCTTGGCAGAAAGAACACGCACTGGAGAGCCAGACAACCTGGACGGTGCTTCTTAGAAGCTTTATTACGTCGAATCGGATCGGGTTACTCCCCTTGCCTCAATCCTTCCTCTGGTTTTTCGTGGGCCTCCATAACCCCTTGTTCGCTGCTCTTCAGCTGCACTAACCATTAGTGTTGGTGCTACCGGCCTAGCTGGTTCCCGCCTCAGGGCCGGAGAACTTGGCCATTTCCTTCAGGAAGACTCTTCCTCCTATCTTTCTTATGCTAAGCTCCCCACTCGCTCGTCCCTCAGAAGAGCCTCCCTGACCAAGCTAACTTAGCCTCTACCTTACCTCACTCCCTCCCCCCTTGCCATATCATACCTGTTATATAACCAGTTTTATTATCTTCACGCCACTTATCAAAATCTGAAATTGTCTGTTTCATTTATTTGTTTCCTTCTCTGTCTTCGCTACTTCAATAAAAGCTCCATGACGACAGACAACTTGACTGTTTTTCTGTGCCTAGAACAACATGGTTGGCAATCATTTCATATACAGCGATGTGTGTGTTTATGTATTTTTTGTTATTATGTAATTAAGGCGATAACCTTTTTGAGCCTTAGTTTCCCTTTTTATAATTTGGAAAGAATACCTACTTAACTAGATTATTAGGGAGATTAAGTGAGATAACATATGTAAATGTTCATAACAGGTACGTGATAGCTACAAGGTAAATGGTGGTGGTAGTGGTTATTGTCAGTTCCCGAAAATAAATCTTAGATGGCTGCACAAAGTCATGGAGTCATGTTGATGCAGTCCCCATTGCTTTTATTCGGTTTTTGGTGATTTCTCAAGGACAGCCTCAAGTGTTGATATTACAGATCTTTCTCCTCCCCACTCACCCCACTTTCCTTTCTCCCGTCTTTCTTTGTAGGTGGCCCTGATTCCTGCTTCACTGAAAAGGTTAGAAAAAATCCACCTCCAGCACCCTCTGCTTGGGCAGACATTCACCCAAGGTTCTTTTCTCAACCTTCTCTTCTCCCTTTACCTTCTGTCCTCGGAGAACACGTCACAATTGCCACTTGAACAGTTACTTCTGTGGATAACTTCTCTTTCCAGCCCTGATAATACTTCATAAACTCTAGCCTCACATTGCCCCCAACCAGCAAGTCATTATCCAGAGGACTCATCATTCACAAGACATTGTCCAAAAGACTCATGGTAACCTCCAATCAACATGTAAAAAACAGAATCCATATTTCCCTTCCAAAACCAACTTTCCTACCACTGAATCTCAATTTTTGTCAACATTACCTTAAGTCTTCCAGGTTCCTCTGCCACTTCTCCGTACGCATCTTTAAGTTACCTATAGGATTCTTGAAAACATTTTCTCCATCAGATTCCTCGACTCCACTAATCTTGTTCCATTGCCATCCATCTAGATCCTTCTCAAGATCCCTTCGCTTCATCTAATGCCTTCATTCACCCTAGAATCATTGGTGGTCCCCAGGATTTTGTCCTCATCTGTATCCCTAAGGATATAGATTATCTCACTCTTTTTTATTCATCATTTCTCATCTTCATTAGTATCTTTTATATATTTCCAAGATTATTATAATTGCTTCTCTTTTACCTGCATTTGGTCTTTTACCCCTACAGTGCCACCAAATGAATTTTTCTTCCTCTCAAAGGGTTGTTATAATAATTAAATGAGATAATCCATGTAAGGTACTCAATATAATGTCTGGCACATGGTAAGAGCTACTGATTATTCTGATCAGAGACTCCCCATTACTTACAACTTCAAATCCTAACTCTCAGCTGGGCTTCATGATCTGCCCAGTGTAGCAACCCATCACAATTCCCTATCCAAACACATATACTTTCACACACATGTATCCATACACATTCACACTTTCAGTGTGAATTGAGCACAGCTCATTGATGTTTTCTCCTGTCCTGAAATGCTTTTCTTCATTCTCAGCTATTCAAATGCTTTCCTTTCTTTAAGTAACAGGACAAGTCACACTTTACAAATACTATCTAGAACCCAGACCTGCACTGTTCAATATGGTAGCCACCAGCCACATATAGTTACTTAAAATTTAAATAAAATTAAATATTCAGTTCCTCTGGAGCCCTCTTGCGGCCACTGTGGAAAGAAATTTGGTGGTTCCTCAAGAAGTTTAACATATGACCCAGCAATTCCACTCCTAGGTATACACCCAAAAGACTTGAACATAGGGACCCAAATAGATGTTTGCACACCAATGTTCATGGCAGCATTATTCACAATAGCCAAAAGGTGGAAACAACTCAAAAGTGTCCATCAACAGATGAATGGATAGACAAAATGTGGTACATAATACACTGGAATATTATTCAGCTGTAAAGAGAAATGAAGTTCTGATGCATGCTACGACATGGATGAACCTTGAAAACATTATGCTGAGTGAAATAAGTCAGACATAAAGGGACAAATATTGTACTATCCCAATTATATGAAATATCTAGAGTAAGGAAAGGCATATAGACAAAAGTTTATGAATGGTAACCAGGGGTGGGGAGGGGAGAGAAATGCGGATTTATTGCTTACGTGGTACTGAGTTTCTCTGTGGGGTGATGAAAAAC
Organism: Trichechus manatus latirostris; assembly: GCF_000243295.1. Taxonomy (NCBI): domain Eukaryota; kingdom Metazoa; phylum Chordata; class Mammalia; order Sirenia; family Trichechidae; genus Trichechus; species Trichechus manatus. The sequence continues at coordinate 397,395 of NW_004444144.1, forward strand.
TTTAGGAAATGGACAAGGTGATCGTTTCACAACATGGTAAATGTAATAGCACTGAGTTGTACACTTAAAAATGGTTAAAATGGCAACTTTTTTTGTGCTTTATATGGAAGTTTACAGTTCAAGTAAGTTTCTCATACAAAACTTTATACACACAGTGCTGTGTGACCTTAGTTGTACTCCCCATACTGTGACAGCAGCCTCCTCCTTTCCACCCTGGATTTCCCATGTCCATTCAACCAGCCTCTGTTCCATTCTGCCTTATCATCTCGACTCTGGACAGGAGCTACTCATTTAATGTCATGTATCTACTTGAGCTAAGAAGCACACTCTTCACGAGTATCATTTTATGTTTTCTAATCCAGTCTAATCTTTGTCTGAAGAGTTGGCTGTGGGAATGGTTTTAGTTTTAGGCTAACAGAGAGTCCGGGAGCCATGTCTTCTGGGGTCCCTCCAGTCTCAGTCAGACCATTAAGTCTAGTCTTTTTACTAGAATTTGAGTTCTGCACCCTACTTTTCTCCTGCTCCATCAGGCTCTCTGTTGTGTTCTCTGCCCCGTAGAGTTTCTGCTTAATAGCTGTTACACCTAGCTAGAGCTTAGCACTCACCCTTATTCAATATATATTAAAATAATATTTCCGCTTTAACCGATTCTTAGAAGTATGGAACCAGACAGAAGTAAGGTAGAAACATTCAAATTTCATCTCCCAAACTTGAGAAACTATAAAAACCAGTAAAACCAGTTACCATAGAGTCAATTTCAATTCATGGCAACCCCATGTGTCTGAAAGTAGAACAGTGCCCCATAGGGTACCCAATGGCTGATTTTTTGGAAGTAGATATCCAGGCCTTTCTTCTAAGGTGCCTCTTGTTGGACTTGAACTGCCAGTCTTTCAGTTAGCAACCAAAGCGTGTTAACTGTTTGCACCCAATAAAAGTTACTCAAAAATGTACATTTATGCAAAATATACTTTCCTATATGGGTGAGAAAGACTATATTTATAATTAGAATTGTAAAAGTGCATCAGCAGGTTTTACAAAAGCCTTGTGTAAAATACCTAATTTACTGACTTTAGCTAATGGCCAATATTAAAAGTAAGGGTAAACTGACAAAATGTATTATTAAGAAATACTGATTTACCAAGAAAAATATCATCACTCGTCATCATTTTTAAAAACATCAGTTTTATCATTTTCAAGCACCCCTCCCGGCCAAATGTCCATCTGAGACATTTCTGGAAATTGCTACAATGGCCAGGTAAAGAAATGGTGAAAGCACAACTACTAGCAATGAATACTGATCTGAGTGTTTTCTACTTCTTTTGTATCTGTGTGGTTTGGAGCACATTGCCACTTAACAAATGTCTGTTTGCTGGCTGGCTAGATAGTACATTAATGACCTATGATTGGACAAGCAGTGTTGACCATAAAGCCTTTCCTTCTGCATCCACCAACCCCTCTTTCAACTCCACTAATGATGTTTGCAGATGATAGCCTCTCCTCAGTAGCAAAGCCCTCCTCCCTGGTATAGCCTTTTCCACTTTGTGAGGACATGGCAGTTCTAACCTGGTTGCCTTCCAGTTAAGTTACCCCCTTATGGACTTCCATGAGGATAGTGTGTAGGCATTGCCTTAGTACCCAGCCTTACATGGGGTATTCATACCTTCCAGAGCTGTGCCCTCAGGCTTTATTGGTATAAACGTTTTCCTTTCTGTTATCTGGTGTGTTTTATTACACTTTGTTTCTTTGTGTAGCAGGAAGGGTACTGGCACTGTAACCTTAGCATAATTAATTCAACCCCTCACATCCTCAGTTTTCTTATCTATAGTATGAGAAGCTTAGAATAAATGACCTTTAAGATCTCTTCCAGTTCTAAAATTACAGAGATGACCACGCTTATTAAGCAACATGTGAGGTGCCACTTAACCAAACAGGAATGGAAAGATGCACCCTGCCTGTTTTTGAAAGCTTTGAGTATGAATCATTACTTCCCAATTATGAAAATGCAGTGACTGTTTTCGGCTTGGCTTATTTATCCTTAACAATAACATAGGCAGTCCCTGGATTACAAACAGTTTCCATTCCTAAATCTGTCTTTAAGTCAAATTTATATGTAAGTCAGAACAGTTAAGTACGGTTCATATCTAGCATCAGTTAGTCAAATGTTTCTCTTAGTATATAGTATACCTTTCTATGCATAAAAAACATTAAAGAAACACTTCCAGATACACTAAAACATCTTTAATATAATAATACAACTATAATAATGTTTTGATGCGTGTCACAAAGTAGCACACATTTGTTATTATGAACCATTGTATGTACCTTGAATTTTTAATATAATAGGCTTTACAGGGATTGGTTCATAACTACGGGTTGTACGTAACTCAGACGTTCATAACCCGGGGACTGCCTGTAGCTACCATTTATTGAGTGCTTACAGTACGACAGGCATACTTCCTTAAATGTGTGATTAGCTAAACCCTCAAAGCAACCTTTTAAAGTAAAATTATTACCCCTATTTCAAAGGTGAAGAAACTGAGTCACAGAGGGGCTAAGTAATTTGTCCAAGATCACACAGCTAATTTAAGTGTTAGAGTTGGGATTTAATTCAAATCTGACTCCAGAACTCATGAGCCACTGTACCTCAAAAAGGCGAAATTATGCTCCATGATTACTTGATAAGCATGGGATTTCCAGTAGAACAAAGGATCATTTACTCTTGATAGTTTGGTTTGGTAATAGGAGCCCAGAGCTAAAATTCACAAAAATCACAACATTGCTACTTACCAGCTTTTTAACCTTAGGCAAGAACATTTACCAAACTGAGCCCTTTTTTTAAAAAATTAACAATGTCTATTTCACCTACCTTGCAAGATTGCTGATAGTCTTATATAAAATAAAGTGCTCTGTAGACCATTAAGCCCCTTAGAAATGCAGGGTGCTATTATTTCCTCTTACTATGTATGCTTTTTTTTTTAAAAAAACTTCTAAAAAAAATGTTCTAATATATATATATATATATATATAATCCAACATTTCCCAATTCAACATTTTTCACATGCACAGTTTAATGATATCAGTTACACTAATTATGTATGCATTTGATTTAGTCTGTTTATGTATCTTATTATGCATCTGTATAGGGCAAGGTCTAGAGTATAAATTGTTGAAGTAGAAGATTCATGGCTTTTGATCCCCTGGGAGAGACTCCAGGTAGTAAACTAAGTTTAAAAATAGTCTTTTGAGGGGACTTACGATTTCACCAAGATGGAGTAGTCTCATTTCTCTAAGGTCCTCCCTAAAAAAGCTCTGGACATAGCACAACAAACAAACTCTGAATGGTAGAGAAAAAGCAGGCTGCCTAGGGAGACCTTGGGACTTGAGGAATGACTTGGCAGTAAATTCTCTGGGTTTCCTCCCATATATCCCAGCACCACTAATAGGCACAGACAAATGAAGCTCAAGAAAAGCCTGTTATAGCTTAGCCAAAGGATGGGGAAAAAGAGGCCTAATGACAGAAAACCTTATTGCCAATGCCTACCTTACCAATCAAAAACAGAAAAACTGCACATACACCCCAGCGTGGTTTCAGCAGAGCAAAGCAGAGAATTGATCCTCCAACCCACCCCTAGCCCTGCAGAAGTGAGAGGCAGTTCTCTGATTCCCCTGCTGGATGGTGTTGGTTGGGCTGAATGGGGAGCTTATCTTCCATACCCTGCCTGGTTGAAGTCGGTGATACTCTGATCCCCCCACCAGGTGGTGAACGGGGAGCTGAGCTACACCTCCACTCAGAGGCAAGGAGGAGGTAGGAGTCAGTGTCCCACTTTTCCTGGGAAGGTGTCAACCAGATGAGGGAAGAGCTGAAGTTCCACCCTGCCCATATATAATTAAGCAGTGTGAGTCAATGCTCCATTTTTGTCAGGGTGATATTGGTGAGACGAGTGAGAAACTAAACACACACACTCAATGGACAGTGTGCTACACCTCAACAGGGGGACTATCTACTAAAAAATTGAAGATTAAATAGGATCCAGAGTCTCATAATATACTATCCAAAACACCCAGAATACAATAAAAAAAAAAAATCACTCATCCAAAAATCAGGAAAATCACAACATGAATGAGAAAAGACAACAACTGACAGATGCCAACACTGAGATGAATCAAATGGTGGAATTATCTGACAAGGATGTTAAAGCAGCCATTATAAAAAAAATGCTTCTCTGCAAATGTTCTACATTCTACTTTGGTGAGTAGTGTCTGGGGTCTTAAAAACTTGTGAGCGGCCATCTAAGATACTCCACTGGTCTGACACCTTTGGGAGCAAGGGAGAACGAAGAAAACCAAAGACACAAGGGAAAAATTAGCCCAAAGGACTAATGGACCACAACTACCACAGCCTCCAGCAGACTGAGTCCGACACAACCAGATGGTGCCCGGGTACCACCACTTACTGCTCTGACAGGAATCACAATAGAAAAATGTAGAACAAAATTCTAACTCACGAAAAAAAAAAAAAAAAAAGAAGACAAGACTTACCGGTCTGACAGAGACTGAAGAAACCCTGAGAGTATGGTTCCTGGACACTCTTATAGCTCAGTAATGAAGTCACTCCTGAGGTTCACCCTTCAGCCAGAGAGTAGACAGGCCCATAAAACAAAATGAGAGTAAAGGGGCACACCAACCCAGGGGCAAAGACAAGAAGGCAAGAGGGGACAGGAAAGCTGGTAATAGGGAGCCCAAGGTTGAGAAGGAGAGAGAGTGTTGACATGTCATGGGGTTAGCAACCAATGTCCCAAAACAATATGTGGATTAATTGTTTAATTAGAAAGTAATTTTCTCTGTAAACTTTCATCTAAAGCATGATAAAAATAAAAATAAAAAATTTTTTTAAATGCTTCAACAATCATCTATGAATTTTCTTGAAACAAGTTAAAAAATAAAAAATTCAGCAAAGACATAGAAGTTATAAAAAAGTAACTGGAAATTGTAGAACTGAAAAATACAATAAGTAAAATAAAAAACTTGCTGGATGGGCTCAATACAGAGTGAGGATAACAGAGGATATAATCAGTGAATTTGAGGACATATCAGTAAAGGTTACTCAATCTAAACAGCAGAGAAAAATTAGTCAGGAAAAAACAAATGAACAGAGTCCAAGAGACCTTTGGATAATTAACAAAAGAGCTAACATTCATCTCATTAGTGTCCTAAAAGGAAAAGAAAAAAGGACTGAAAAAGTATTCAAAGAAATAATGGCTGAAAACTTCCTAAGCTGGCAAAAGACATAAGCTAAACGAACCCAAAATAGGATAATCCCAAAGACATCCGTATGAAGACACATCATAATTCAACTTCTGAAAACTGGAGACAAAGAACATATTTTGAAAGTAATCAGAGAGAAATGGCATGTTACTTATGGAGTAACACTGTCTTAGTTATCTAGTGCTGCTATAACAGAAATACCACAAGTGGACGGCTTTAACAATAGAAATTTATTCTCTTACAGTCTAGGAGGCTAGAAGTCCGTATTCAGGGTGCCAGCTCCAGGGGAAGGCTTTCTCTCTGTCAGCTCTGGGGGGAGGTCCTTGTCATCAATCCTCCCCTGATCTAGGAGCTTCTCAGTGCAGGAACCCTGGGCCAAAGAACATGCTCTGCCCTCGGCATTGCTTTCTTGGTGGTATGAGGTCCCCCTGTTTCTCTGCTTGCTTCTCTCTTTTATATCTCAAAAGAGATTGATTTAAGACAAAACCTAATCTTGTAGATCGAGTCGGGCCTCATTAACACAACTGCCTCTAATTCTGCCTCATTAACATTTTAGAGGTAAGATTTACAACACAGGAAAATCACATCAGATGACCAAATGGTGGACAATTACACATTACTGGGACTCATGGCCCAGCCAGTTTGACACATATTTTGGGGGAACACAGTTCAATCCATGACAAACACCAATTCAAACGACAGTGAATTTCTCACTTGAAATGATGGAGGCCCAAAGGAAATGATGCAATATGTCTCAAGTACTGAAAGAGGACAGTTGTCTCCCCAGAATCCTATGTACAGCAAAAGTATCCTTCAGGAATGGAAGGGAAATCAAGACATTCTCAGATGAAGGGACACTAAGAAAATTTGTCATCTGCAGACCTACCCTAAAAGAATAGATAAAGTTTTCTAAGTAGGAAGGAAATGATAAAAGAAGGAGCCTTGGAACATCAGGAAAGAAGGAAGAGCACAGAAAGCAAGAATATGGACAAATAAAATAGACTTTTCTTCTTGAGTTTTCTACATTATCTTTGATGGTGGATGTAAAAACTATAACACTGTCTAATGTGCTTTTAAATATATGTAGATGAAATATTTAAAATAATTATATTATACACAGGGAAGGTAGTGACATAAAGAGAGGTAAAGTTTCTATACTTCACTGAACTGGTAGAATGATAACACTACTAGACTGGGATAAGGTATGTATATATAATGTAACACCTAGAGCAATCACTAAAAAACTGTGCAAAGAGATACAATCAAAAACATTACAGATAAAACAAAAGAGAATTCTAAAAATGTTCAAGTAACACCCGAGATGGCTGGAAAAAGAAACAAAGAAATGAAAAAGGACAGGAAAAAAAAAGTAAAATGGCAGACATAAGCCCTAAATGTAAATGATCTAAATACACCTGTTAAAAGAAGAGACAAGCAGAAATGGGTTAAAAAACATAATCCAACAATATGCTGCCTGTAAGAAACTCACTTCAAATATACGTATATAGGTAGATTGAGCATAAAATAATGGAAAAAGATATATTTTGCAAACATTAATAAAAAGAAAGCAGGAGTGGCTATATTAACATCAGATAAAGTAGACTTCAGAAGAAAGAAAATTACCAAAGACAGGGATGGACGTTATATCTTGACACAAGGGACGATACATCAAGAAGAAGACATAGCAGTCCTAAATGTGTGTGTACCAACAACAGAACTCCAAAATGTGAAGTAAAAATTGAAAGAACTAAAAAGGGAAATAGGCAAATCCCCAGTTATAGTTGCAGATTTCAACACCACTGGTGCAGTGGTTAACGGCTATGGTTGCTAACCAAAAGGACGGCAGTTTGAATCCACCAGCCACTCTTCAGAAACCCTATAGGGCAGTTCTACTCTATCCTATGGGGTCGCTATGAGTCAGAACCGACTCAATGGCAACAGCTATGGTTTTTGGTTTATCTCAACAATAGTTAGAACAACTAGACAGAAAATCAGCGAGAATATAGAAGACAATCATAAATCAGCAAGATCTAATCGATACTTATAAAACATTCCACCCAATAACAACAGAATACACAGTCTTTTCAGGTTGCCATACAACATATACTAAGACAGACCATAAACCTCAAGAAATTTAAAAGAATTGAAATCATACCATGTTCCCCAGTCACAGTAGAATCAAGCTAGAAATGAATAACATAAAGGTGAAAGGAAAATCTCCAAGCACTTGGAAATTAAACAACACACTTCTAAATAATCTATGGGTCAAACAGGAAGTCTCAAGGAAAATAAAAAAATACATGGAGCTAAATGGAAGTTAAAATACAACATATCAGTATTTGCAGAACACAGCTAAAGTAGTATTAACCACTGTGCCACCAGGGCTCCATTAAAGTAGTATAGAGAGGGTAATTCACAGTACTAAAATTAGAAAAGAGGGAAAAAACTCAAAAGAAAAATATTAAGTTCCTCCCTCAAGAAACTAGCAAACAAATAGCAAAATAAACCCAAAGCAAGCAGAAGGAAGGAGAAAGTACAGATAAGAGAGGAAATCAATGAAACTGAAAACAGAAAAACAATACAAAAAATGAATGAAACTAAGAGCTGAATCTTTAAAAAGATCAATAAGATTGACAAACCTCTGGCAAGACTGACAAAGAAAAAAAGAGAGACGACGCAAATTACCAATATCAAGAATAAATCAGGGGATATCACTACAGACCCTGCAGACATCAAAAAGTTAATAAAGACTACTATGATACCTCTTCACACATAATTTCAACAACTTAGATAAAATGGACTAATTCCTCAAAAACACAGACTACCAAAACTCACACAATATAAAATAAATAATTTGAATAGCCCTGTAGCTATTAAAGGAGCCCTGGTGGCATACTGGTGAAAAGTGCTTGACTGCTAATCGAAAGGTTGGCAGTTCGAAACCACCAGCAGCTCTGCCGGAGAAAGATGGGACAGTCTGCATCCGCAGAGATTTACAGCTTTGGAAACCCTATGGGGTCGCTATGAGTTGGAATCAACCCAATGGCAATGAGTTTGGAGCCCTGGTGGTGCAGTGGTTAAGAGCTACGTCTGCTGACCAAAACATCGGTAGTTTGAATTCAACAGCTGCTCCTTGGAAACTCTATGAGGCAGTTCTACTCTGTCCTGTAGGGTCACTATGAGCCAGAATCAACTGCATGGCGATGGGTCAGGTGGTGCAGTGGTTAACCGAAAGGTCGGTGGTTCAAGCCTCTCCACAGGAGAAAGATGTGGCGGGTAGCCTGCTTCTGTAAAGATTACAGCCTTGGAAACTCTATGGGGCAGTTTCACTTTGTCCTATTGGGGCACTTGGAGTTAGAATCCATGACAACAGGTTTTTAGCTATTAAGGATATTGAATACATAATTTAAAACTCCCCCAATAGAAGTGTCCAGAGGCGATGCCAAGATGGTCCCACTTACAACAAAGATCTGAAAAAACAAGCGAATTGATCATATATGTCAATCTAGGAGCCCTGAACGTCAAAGACAAAGTTGAGGTATTGGACTGAGCAGCAGGGGGAGGGAGAGATGGTTTGGAAGCAGCAAGGAGTTGCCAGACCTGACCTGGCCGGTACTAGCATCCTGCAAGCAGGATCAGCTGGCACAAATGGTGAGGCAAGCAGTGGTGCTCCGGACATGTTTTCCACATTGCGAGAGACCGAGCTGTGGAGAGTCAGCTCAAACCTCCAGAACCAGTGAGAACGGATCTCAATCAACAAAAGATAAGTACAAGCATCTAATCTACCATGAGGATCAAAAAAAAAAAAAAAAACAAAAAACAAAAAACCTTCCTTTATGGGAAATATCTCTCTTCTATTTACCTGCTACCTCACCACTCTGCTCTGGGTCCCGGGTCCAGCTTCAGAGATTCCTGCACTCCCTGGGCTGGAAGTAGGACTCATTACGAGCCCTGAGCCATTCTCCTGGCTTTGGAGAGGGAACAAATTAAAAAACAGGAAAAAATAATCAGCCAGCTCCCGTAAGCCAGGAACTCAGGGCAGATTCAGTCCCTTTGCCTATGCACAGGCGTAAGGAGTCCATGGACTTTGAATGCCTTTCACCCCTGCGTAGACCTGTGTGGGCCCATTTCAACAGTGTAAGCCCTCATTAGCACAGTATACCAGGTTATATACCTGAAGCCTATTTTCATCTGTACCTGCTATAAGGGGGAGTGGCAGATTCATGGTATTTGACATTGCCCTGCCCATTAAGCAGGGTCCTCACCTACCCACATCAGGGGCCTGGGGACTGGTGGCTCCACCCACTCCACCAAGCCACCTGCGATGGGGGTCCAAGAATAAGCAGTGACTCCCAGTCCTTAAAGCCAACAGCATTGGGTGCCCATTGTCTGGCTACAAAACCCACCTACCTACATGCTCTAGGGAATAGGGACACATCTTCCACCCAGACATTCAAGGCCAGCAATCAGCTCTCTGCCTTGATCAGTGCATGATCCCCTACTGTAGCCAGATACCTGTGCCTACTCCAATCACCCCTGCCCGTCTAGGGCTGTAGGTGAGAGCCTGCACCACACACTCGGTGACCGATGACCTGGACACCTGAGCTGATTCCACACAAGAAAAGTAAACGGACTCTTGGGCTCACATACCTAGTAACAGCTCTCACCACCTGGAGACAGGATGTGAGAGCTTCAAATATGCCAATAATCAAACTAGCTCACATGACCAGCCTATTTGGGCATATCAAAACAAAACAAGAAGCTAGGACACAGTAAGCAAACATAAAATAATATAATAACCTATTGATGGCTCGGAGACAACAGTCGATGTCAAATCACATAAAGAGGAGACCATGATGGCTTCAGCAAGCCACCATAACAAAGAATAAAAAAACCTTCTGGAGGAAGAGAATTTCTTGGAATTACTGGAAGTAGAATTCAGAATACTAATATACAGAACTCTTCAAGAAATCAGGAAGGAGATAGGAAAACAGCAGAACAAGCCAAGGAACACAGACAAAGCAATGAAGGAACTTAAGAAGGTTATACAAGAGCATAATGACAAATTTAACAGGCTGCAAGAATTCATAGAGAGACAGCAATCAGAAATCCAGAAGATTAACAGTAAAATTTCAGAATTAGACAACTCAATAGAAAGTCATAGGAGCAGAATTGAGGCAATGGAAGTCAGAATTAGTGAGACTGAAGATAAAGCACTTGACACCAACTTATCCGAAGAAAAATCAGATAAAACAATTTAAAAAATGAAGAAACCCTAAGAATTATGTGGAACTCTATCAATAGGAATAACCTACAAGTGATTGGAGTACCAGAACGGGGGGATATCAGAGAATACAGAGAGAGCTGTTGAAAATTTGTTGGCAGAAAGCTTCCCTGATATCCTGAAAGATGAGAAAATATCTATTCAAGAAGCTTATTGAACCTCACACAAGGTAGATCACAAAAGAAAGTCACAAAGACATATTGTAATCAAACTTGCCAAAACCAAAGATAAAGAGGGAGCTTTAAGAGCAGCTAGGGATACATGAAAAGTCAGCTACAAAGGAGAGAAAATAAGACTAAGCTCTGACTAGTCAGCAGAAACTACGAAGGCAAGAAGGCAATGGGATGACATATAGAAAGCCTTGAAGGAAAAACATTGCCAGCCAAGAGTTATATATCCAGCAAAACTGTCTCTCAAACATGATGGAGAAATTAGGGCATTTCCAGACAAACAGAAGTTTAGGGAATTTGTAAAAACCAAACCAAAATTACAAGAAATACTAAAGGGAGCCCTCCGATTAGAAAATCAATAATATCAGATAACAACGCAAGACTAGAACACAGGACGGGGCAACCAGATATCAACCCAGACAGGGAAGTCATAAAAATAAATCAGAGCTAAAACACGGAAAATAGGGAAACAGAGATGTCAATATGTAAAAGATGACAACATTAAAACAAAAAAGAGGAACTAAAAAATGTAGTCAAAGATCTTTCATATGGAGAGGAAGTCAAGGCAATATAAAGAAATAAAAGATTGGTTTAAACTTAAAACAATAAGAGTAAATATTAAGGTAACCACAAAGGAAACTAACAATCCTACACATCAAAATAAAAAACATGAAAAATATAAAGACTCACCAAATACAAAATCAACAATAAGGAAAAAGATGAAAAGAAAATACATAAATAAAAATGACTCGGCACAGTAAATTAAGTGGAAAAAAGAAACTGTCAACAACACACAAAAAAAGACATCAAAATGACAGCACTAAACTCATGCATATTAATAATTATGCTGAATGTAAATGGACTAAATGTACCAATAAAGAGACAGAGAGTGACAAAATGGATGAAAAAAACATGATCCGTCTATATGCTGCCTACAAGAGACACATCTTAGACTTAAAGACACAAAAAACTAAAACTCAAAGGATGGGAAAAACACATTAAGCAAGCAATGATCAAAAAGAGCAGGAGTGGCAATATTAATCTCTGACAAAATAGACTTTAAAGTAAAGTCCATCACAAAGGATAAGGAAGGACACTATACAATGATTAAAGGGTCAATACAAGGGGAGGACATAACTATAATAAATATTTATGCACCCAATGACAGGGCTCCAAAATACATAAAACAAACTCTAACAGCACTGAAAAGAGAGATAGACAGCTCCACAATAGTAGTAGGAGACTCCAACACACCACTTTTGGTGAAGGACAGAACATCCAGAAAGAAGCTCAATAAAGACATGGAAGATCTAAATGCCACAATCAACCAACTTGATCTCATAGACATATACAGAACACTCCACCCAACAGCAGCCAAGTATACTTTCTTTTCCAATGCACATGGAACATTCTCCAGAATAGACCACATATTAGGCTACAAAGCAAGCCTTAACAGAATCCAAAACATCAAAATATTACAAAGCATCTTTTCTGATAATAAAGCCATAAAAGTAGAAATCAGTAACAGAAAATGCAAGGAAAAAAAATCAAACACATGGAAACTGAACAACATCTTGCTAAAAAACTACTGAGTTATAGAAAAATTAAGGATGAAATAAAGAAATTCACGGAATCAAATGAGAATGAAAACACATCCTACCAGAACCTTTGGGACACAGCAAAAGCAGCGCTCAGAGGTCAATTTATAGCTGTAAATACACACATCCAAAAAGAAGAAAGGACCAAAATCAAAACATTAACTCTACAATTCAAACAAATAGAAAGACAGCAGGAAAAGAAGCCTTCAGGTGCCAGAAGAAAGGAAATAATAAAAATTAGAGCAAAATTAAATGAAATAGAGTAGAAAGACAATTGAAAGAGTTAACAAGACCAAATCTGGTTCTTTGAAAAGATCAACAAAATAGATAAACCACTGGCCAAACTGACAAAAGAAAAACAGGAGAGGAAGCAAATAACTCGAATAAGAAATTAGATAGGCGATATCACAATAGACCCAACTGAAATTAAAAGAATCATAACAGAACACGCTAACAAATATGAAAACCTAGAGGAAATGGACAAATTTCTAGAAACTCATTACCTACCTAAACTAACACAAACAGAGGTAGAACAACTAAATAAACCTATAATAAAAGAAGAGATTGAAAACGTAATTAAAAAACTCCCAACAACAACAACAACAAAAAAGCCCTGGTTCTGACAGCTTAACTGGAGAATTCTACCAAACTTTCAGAGAAGAGTTAACACCACTACTACTAAAGGTATTTCAGAGCATACAAAAGCATGGGGTACTCCCAAACTCATTCCATGAAGCCAGCATAACCCTGATACCAAAACCAGGTAAAGACACCACAAAAGAGAAAATTACAGACCAATATCCCTCATGAACATTGATGCAAAAATCCTCAACAAAATTCTAGCCAATAGAATTCAACAACATATCAAAAAAAATAATTCACCATAACCAAGTGGGATTTATACCAGGTATGCAAGGATGGTTCAACATTAGAAAAATAATCAATGTAATCCAACACATTAATAAAAATAAAAGACAAGAACCACACGATCTTATCAGTTGATGCAGAAAAGGCATTTGACAAAGTCCAACACCCATTAATGATAGAAATTCTCAGCAAAATAGGAATAGAAGGGAAATTCCTTAACATAATAAAGGGTATTTATACAAAGCCAATGCCACCATCATCCTAAATGGAGAGAGTCTGAAAGCATTTCCCTTGAGAACAGGAATCAGACAAGGATGCCCCTTATCATCACTCTTATTCAACACTGTGCTCGAGGTCCTAACTAGAGCAATTAGGCTAGAAAAAGAAATAAAGTGTATCCAAATTGGTAAGGAAGAAGTAAAAGTATCCCTATTTGCAGATGATATGATCTTATACACAGAAAACCCCAAAGAATCCACAAGAAAACTACTGGAACTAATAGAAGATTTCAGCCAAGTGTCAGGATACAAGATAAACATACAAAAATCAGATGGATTCCTCTACACCAACAAAGAGAACTTCGAAGAGGAAATCACCAAATCAATTCCATTAACAATAGCCCCCAAGAAGATAAAATACTTGGGAATAAATCTAACCAGAGATGTAAAAGCCCTATACAAAGAAAACTACAAGCCACTACCGCAAGAAACCAAAAGAGACCTGCATAAGTGGAAAAACATACCTTGCTCATGGATAGGAAGACTCAACATTGTGAAAACGTCAATTCTACCCAAAGCGGTCTACAGATACAATGCAATCCTGATCCAAATTCCAACAGCACTTTTCAATGAGATGGAGAAACAAATCATCAACTTCATATGGAAAGGAAAGAGGCCCTAGATAAGTAAAGCATTACTGAAGAAGAACCAAAGAAGAACACTACCTGATTTTAGAACCTATTATACTGCCACAGTAGTCAAAACAGCCTGGTAATGGTACAACAACAGATACATAGACCAAAGGAACAGAATTGAGAATCTAGACATAAGTTTATCCACCTATGAGCAGCTGATATTTGACAAAGGCCCAAAGTCTGGTAAATGGGGAAAAGAGAGTCTTTTTAACAAATGGTGCTGGCATAACTCAATATCCATCTGCAAAAAAAAATGAAACAAGAACCATACCTCACATCATGCACAAAAACTAACTTAAAATAGATCAAAGACCTAAATATAAAATCTAAAATGATTAAGATCATGGAAGAAAAAATAGGACAATGCTAGGAGCCCTAATACATGGCATAGACAGAATATGAACCATAAGTAACAATGTACAAACACCAGAAGAGAAAGTAGATAACTGGGAGCTTCTAAAAATCATACACTTATGCTCATCAAAAGACTTCATCAAAAGAGTAAAAAGACAAATCTTTGACTATGACAAATCCAATCAGGGTCTAATCTCTAAAATCTACAAGATACTGCAAAACTTCTACAACAAAAAGACAAATAACCCAATTTAAAAATGGGCAAAGGATATAAACAGGCACTTCACCAAGAAGATATTCAGGTGGCTAACAGATACATGATGAAATGCTCACAATCATTAGCCGTTAGAGAAATGCAAATCAAAACTACAATGAGATACCATCTCACCCCAACAAGGCTAGCATTAATCCAAACAACACAAAATAATAAATGTTGGAGAGGTCATGGAGAGACAAACACTTACACACTGCTGGTGGGAATGTAAAATGGTACAACCACTTTGGAAATTAATTGGGCATTTCCTTAAAAAGCTAGAAATAGAACTACCGTACGATCCAGCAATCCCACTGCTTGGAATATATCCTAGAGAAATAAGAGCCATCACACGAATAGATATACTCACACCCATGTTCATTGCAGCACTGTTCACAATAGCAAAAAGGTGGAAACAACCTAGGTGCCCATCAACAGATGAATGGGTAAACAAATTATGGTATATTCACACAATGGAATACTACGCAACAATAAAGAACAACAATGAAGCCACATGGTCCTAATTATATAGCATTCTTGAAATGACAAAATTATAGAAACGGAGAATAGTTTGGTGGTTTCCAGGACTGGGGAGAAAAGAGGGAGGTGGATATGGTTATAAAAGAATAGCACGAGGGATCCTTGCAATGGAAGTGTTCTGTATCCTGATGGTGGTGGCCCACTATTCTTACATGTGATAAAATTGCACAGAACTAACCACACATTCACACACACATGACTGCATATAAAACTGGTGAAAAGTGAATAAATTTGATGGATTGTATCAATGTTAATTTTCTGTTTGTGATATTGTGCTGTAGTTACATGAGATGTTATACCATGGATTGAATTGTGTCCCCCAGAAATGTGTATCAATTTGGCTAGGCCATGATTCCCAGTATTATGTGGTTGTTCTCTATTTTGTGATCTGATGTAAATATTCTATGTGTTGTAAGTTCTAACCTCTATGATGTTAATGAGGCAGGTTTAGAGGCAGTTATGCTAATAAGAAAGGACACAATCTACTAGATTAGGTTGTATCTTAGGTCAGTCTCTTTTGAGATATAAAAGAGAGAAGTGAGCAGAGAGAAGACAGACCTCCCACCACCAAAAAAGAAGATCCTCGAGTGCAGCGCGTCCATTGGATCCGGGGTCCCTCCCCTCAGAAACTCTCCTGGAGCAGGGGAAGATTGATGACAAGGACCTTTCCCCAGAGCCGACAGACAAAAACCCTTCCCCTGGAGCTGATGCCCTGAATTTGGACTTCTAGCCTCCTAAACTGTGAGAGAATAAATTTTTGTTTATTAAAGCCATGCACTTGTGGTATTTCTGTTAACAGCCGCAGTAGATAACTAAGACAGATACTATTGCAGGAAATTGGGGGAAGGATATGTGGGATCTGTCTGTAGTATTTCTTACAACTGCATGTGAATCTACAATTATCTCAAAAAAATTTTAAGTGGCCTTTTGAGAATAATTATGTAATGAGGGAGAAAAGGCAATTGCTCTGTTTACGTCCCTAATTATTTTGTCTAGTCTCTTCTCTCTTTTTTTTAGTGTTGCCTGGTTTAATTTTTCCAGTGATTAATTTTTGTGTTATGTTTTACTCTCCCCCTTCTTTTTCTGTCCTCTCCCTATTTTTTTCTATCAAATAATGAATAGCTTATTCTGATCTGATGCATAGCTATTTCAAGTTACATTTAAATACAGTGACACAATTGCAGTTCTCAAAGGTCTGACTGATGTTCACCACAGCCCCGAGGGCAATGGAGAGCGTTATGGTTGCTGGGCACTCTGCAGGGGACAGTATGTGGGCATTGTGCAAACAGTGTGCTTCTGTTGCCACAAAACGCAAATGCCTCCATTACTAATCCTCTAAATCACCTCACCTGTTGAATCCAGTGAGGTAATTTTTCTGTTCAACTCGTTCAGGACTCTGTCATTGCCCTTGGTTCAGAATCAGGCATCACTCTTTTCCAAAAAAACTAATGGCTTGTTAGAATTCAGAGAGGACGGTGTTTGTTAGAAATGAAAGTCAGAGTATGAAGAAGACCACAGTAATTGATTACAAATATTTGAAGGGAAGAGTAACATATGTCCATAGAAAGTATAATGCTGGTTTTTACCCCCATACCTTAGCATATGCTATTCATCTTCCTAGAATGCCTTCCCTCCATCTTTTAAATCCTTCTTAAGTGTCAGTTCCTCTGTGAATCCTCTTGACCCTTTTATCCTACAGATATAATTTTTCCCTATGCTATACTGCTTTTATATAAAGTATAGATACTTCTGTTGTATCTAAAATAGAAAGAGGCAGTATAATATAGCGATTAAGAATTTAAACTCTAGCAGCAAACTGAGTTTGAATCCCAGTTCCACATTTACTAGCAGTTAGACCATGAGCAAATTATTTAACCTCTGTCACCTCAGTTTTCTCATCTATTCAGTGGGGATAGTAGTAATACTTAGCTCATAGAGCTGTAAGGATTAAATTTATATATATATGTATATATATACACACACACATACACATACATACTTATATACATACATACGTATATGTGTGTGTGTATATATATGTATATATACATTCATAATGCTTAGGAAAAAACCAAACCAAACCGTAGTGCTTAGAAAAAAAACAAACCAAAACCAAAACCAACCCATCACCGAGAAGTTGATTCCAACTCATAGTGACCCTATAGGATAGAATAGAACTGCCCCATAGGGTTTTCAAGAAGCAGCTGGTGAATTAGAACTGCTGACCTTTTGTTTAGCAGCTAAGCTCCTTAACCACTGCACCACCAGGGCTCTATGCTTAGAAAAGTACCTGGCATGTAGTTAGCACTAAGGTTAGTTCACCTATTTTAGACCACAAACTATTGGAGGGCAGTCTAAGTTATCTCTTGCAACATAACAAATTATTCCAAAACTTAACAGCTTAAAATAATAAACATCATCTCATGGTTTCTGTGGGTCAAGAATCTGGGAACGCTCAGCTGAGTCCTCTGGTTCACGGTTTCTCACAAGGCTGAAATCAGGTGTTGATGGGGCCTGCAGTCATCTAAACGCTCAACTTGGGGAGGATCTGTTTCCAAATTTACTTATATGGTTGTTGGCAGGATTCAATCCCTCAGGGGTTATTGGACTGAAGTCTCAATTCCTCACTAGCTGTAGGCCTGAGGCCACCCTCGGCAGCTTGTCACCTAGGCCTCTCCATAGGGCAGCTCACAACATGGCAACTGGCTTCCATCAGAATGAGCAGACATGAGAGAGCAAGAGAGGGTGAGCAAGACAGAAGTCAACCTATTTTTATAACTTAGTCTCAGAAATGACATCCATTACATTTCCTGCATTCTACTTGTTAGAAATAAGTCACTAGGCCCAGCCTACTCAAGGCAAGGGGATTATACAAGAGCAAGAACAAGAGGAAGTAGGGATCATTGGAAGCCATCTTAGAGGCCGCTTAGCAGTCTGTTCTCTGGTCCCCAGTGATTTGCATTCCTCCTACATGCTAAACATGCTCACTGCCTTCCAAGGTTCCCAAAAGTCTGATTCCGTTATAGCCAGGGGCTATATCTTATTTACATTTGAGTATAAGGAAGGGGGTAATATTCTTTGTTACGAAAGAAGAGTATAGAATTTCATGTAGCTAAAACTTCAGCTATGTGAATAAAATTCTATAAGTAAAAAATTTAATAAAGAATAAATTTTTTCTTAGCTGTTATTTGGAATGTCCTGAACATTTTTTAAAATTTAATAACTAAACAATTTTTAAAACATTCATAATTTTATTTTATTTCCATGTTTGATTTGAGTGTGAAGATGTTCCAAGAGATCGAAAGATAAAATCTAATTTCACATCTTAAATTTCAACAATAAGTTCATCCATATGATGTTTATCTTCTCTGTTTATGACTCAATTCATGATGTGAAGGAATGTGGTTAATTTAAACTCCTTGTTCCAAGTCATCTCCTAATCTTGATTCTCCGATAAGGTACAACCAACTAAAATACATTATTGCAGCAAAATAGAACCCTTCTATCCAACCGTCTCCAGGACATTTCTCCAATTTCTAGCTGTAGGCATTTTCAGCTGTAGTGTCTACAACCTATTATATGAAAGGAATGCAGGGTAGGTATATCCCATACTATGTGACTCCTTACTCTCTAACTGTCTTCCCCATGAAGCACGTTTTTCTTAGACATAAGCAAAAGCCACAGAACCAACTGCTTTGTCATGGAGCTTCTGGCTTGGATCAAGAACAGCCCATTTGAAACAGGACATTGGAGGAGGGCCAGATGTGAGGAGATTTCTCTTCAATGAAGCATGGAGTTCAGTGCCTTGAGGCAAACTGGAGGAATTGAACCTGAAGTCTGACAGGCCTTCTCAAGGTGTATGCTTCAGTGCACAGTGGTTAAAATATGTTCTTCTTGATTCCCAGCCCACTTTCTCTTTTAAAACTTTGGAATTTTAAGACAAATTTAACTTTTTAGATTTAGTTATTGAAATAAGAGAAGATTCTCAGACTACTTCATTTATAACAGCTAAAGATCCTGTTATTTACTCTTGCCAAAAAAAAAAAAAAAGTAATAAATTCCTTCATAGGGATGTTCAGGATACTTGTGTTATTTTTCATGAGAAATTATGAGGAATGTTATTCACAAAAAATCAAATGGTATATTATAAATAAAAAAGAGTTCTGTCCATGGACCATTGGTCTCCTGAAATAGCACTTCAAGGAACTCCACGTACTGCCCACATATTGAATCCAGTAACCTTTCTTGTCCCCCTCACCACCGACCCATTTGTTCTTGAAACTACTTCCCAGCGAAAACCTTCAATTCTGACCTAAATCAGCCTTCTTGTTTCTCTGCTTACACTGTTCTCACTTGTGCCCCCACCTCCTGATAAGCTAATTGCCTTTATCTCCATCCCCTGAAGTTTGACCCCAGCTCTGAGAGCCCAGGTGAAGTCTTCCTTTCTCCTGAAGCTCGCCACATCACTGGAGCACTCCTGGAGTTCCTCCTCCTGTGGATTTCTCTTGTAGGTAAAACTGTCACTGCATATTTTGGTTCTTAACCAAACTTCTCTTTTTAGCTATCATGTAAACTTTTCTTGAATGCATGTCCATTACTAAGCTGTCACTTCATGATATTTGTTTTGCAACTTCAGGCCTTCGGAGATTAATAAATTGGAAACTGGGCATTACTCCTGCAGATGCTGTACAATGCTACCAAGTGGTGGTAAACAGTGTTACATATACTTGGGATTGAAAGGTGCAACTAAAAACCAAACTCGTTGCCATGAAGTTGATTCCAACTCATAGTAACCCTATAGGACAGAATAGAACTGCCCCATAGAGTTTCCAAGGAGCGACTGGTGGATTTGAACTGCCAACCTTTTGGTTAGCAGCCAAACTCTTAACCGCTGTGACACCAGGTGAAAGTAGCAGCAGGGGAAGAGTATGTTTTTCCTGAATTAAATGGTGGGTTTCTGCCTGGTCTTATATGAAAACTAGATTTCCAAATCACAGTACAGAAATACGCTAAAACAATTTGCAGTTAAACAGTTGCCTAAAGATGGTATTTCTTTAGAGCATCTTACTAAAAATTGTGTGTGTGTATGCACATAAGGACTTCCTTCCTCTTGGTTTCTTAATTATTTCTAAAAACCCTATAATTTTCAAATTTCCTGAGTTTTTACTTAGACTAAGTCCTTTTGCGGGCGATTTGTCAAGCTCACGACCTTTTTTGGCAAGAGCTTTACATGACTGCCTCCTGAGGCTCAGAAGTACAATATCCAAACTAAATTGCTGTGTGTAACAGTGACAGGTTGTTTTCACCCTTCTTTGGGCAGCTTCTCACATAATTTTCCAACCTCTCGCTTACTTTGCTGTCTAGTCATTTCTCCATATAAAATATATAAGACACTGTTTTACAGTTAGAAGTCAAAACTTCTTGCATTTTTTCACCAAACAGAAGATAGTATTCAGCCACTTAGGCAAATTCATTTTAATTTTACCTTCTCCCCTATCTCTCAGGCAGGGAGCTGGTTCAGCAATTTTTACTCACTGACCTAAGTTACCAATTTAACAACTCTTTTGCCAGTTTTCCTTGGCAAATCATAATGTGTTTGTGGGGGGTGGGGAGAGTAGAGGGGTTGCTTCATATTAAGTTTAAAGTGACAGTATTTCTTTCAGGGGAACTGGAAAAAAACCGGTTTCATCATACTCTATAGCTAAATTGTAGGCTTCTTGTTAATTTTCTCTTCCTTACACTTCTCCCAATTTAGCATAAATGTTTAAGTAGTATAAAAAAACCAGACTAAACCTGTTGCTGTTGAGTTGATTCCGACTCATAGTGACCCTATAGGACAGAGCAGAACTGCCCCATGGGGTTTCCAAGGGGCGGCTGGTGGATTCGAACTGCCGACCTTTTTGGTTAGCACTTGTCATAGATTGAATTATGTCTCCCCAAAAATGTGTGTATCAATTTGGCTGGGTCATGATTCCCAGTATTGTACAATTGTGTACCAATTTGTAATCTGATGTGATTTCCTTATGTGTCGTAAACTCTATCACTATGATGTAATAAGACGGATTAGTGGCAGTTATACTGATGAGGGCTACAAGATTGGATAGTGTCTTAAGCCAATCTCTTTTGAGATATAAAAGAGAGAAGTGAGCAGAGACACATGGGAACCTCATACCACCAAGAAAGCAGTGCCGAAAGCAGTGCCAAAAGCAGAGCGTGTCCTTTGGACCTGAGGTTCCTGTGCAGAGAAGCTCTCAGACCAAGGGAAGATTGATGACACGGACCTTCCTCCAAAAAGGACAGAGAAAGTCTTCCCTGGAGCTGATGCCCTGAATTTGGACTTGTAACCTACTAGACTGTGAGAGAATAAATTTCTCTTTGTTGAAACGATCCACTTGTGGTATTTCTGTTATAGCAGCACTAGATGACTAACACAGCACCCAAGCTCTTAACCACTGTGCCACCAGGGCTCCTTAAGTAGTATAGTATAGTATTACTGAATCAAAATTCTGCCATATAATATAAAAATTAGAATGTGTCAGTGCGCTGACTGTTAAAAAAAGTTCTAGGTTTCTGTATTAGTCAGAATTCTCCAGAAAAACAGAATCAACGGGAGATAGACGGATGGATGGATGGATGGATGGGTGGGTGGGTAGGTGGGTAGGTAGGTAGGTAGATAGATAGATATTTTATTTTAAGGAATTGGCTCACGAGATTGTGGGGACTGGCAAATTCAAAATCTGTAGGGCAGGCCAACAGGCTGGAAACTCAGGTAGGATTTCTATGTTACAGTCTTAACGCAGGATTCTTTTTCTCCGGGAAACTTCAATTTTCGGCTCCCAAGGCCTTCAACTGATTAGATGAGACCTACTCACATTATCAGTAGTAATCTCCTTTACTTGAAGTCAATAGATTGTAAATGTTAATCACATCTACAAAATACCTTAACAGTAACATCTATCCTAGCGTTTGACCAAACAATTGGGCACCATAGACTAGCCAAGTTGGCACATAAAATTAACCATCATAATCTCCTTCCCTATACCACTTACCATTAATATTAAACATAATTATGTAAATGTCATTTGTTGGAAATTAAATGTTTAATTTTAAGACTAATGAATGACTAGCAATTTAATAAATTACATTTAATAGCTGTTGATGAAGGGTAAGACAGTGAAACTACTTAATTTCTCATCACATTATCCTTATACATACAAAAACAGAAAAGTGCCATCTTGCTGTGATCAGAGTCCTGGTTCTCTCTTTAGAGTTAAAGGAGTGTCTAAAACCATGACTTAATATGTTATTGGAGAAGAAGTGATAAAGTGTTGATCCAACAGCTTTCAAGAATGAAAGCTCTATAGCAATTTCCTGGGCTGGTCTTCCTCTCTCACTACCCTGCCCTCCGGACCCAGAAGGAGTTGGAAGGAAATATTATGACAGAGTAGCCATATCACTTATATATTGCTGCATAAAAAATTATCCCAAAGCTGAGCAGCTTAAAACAGTATTTATCACCTTACACAGTTTCTGAGGTTCAGGGGTCCAGGAGTGGCTTTGTTGTTCTGGCTTAGGGTCTCATAAGGTTACAGTCAAGCTGTAGGTTGGAGTTTCGATCTCTAAAGATTTAACAGGGGCTAGACGATCCACTTCCAAGGTGACTCACGTGGCTGTTGGCAGGAAGTTTCAGTTCCTTGTTGTGTGAGCTTCTCTGTAAGGCTGTTCATGCCTTGGCTACTCCACTCTGTGGGGAGATCCTAAAAAGAGAGAGAGGAGAGACAGTACTCAAGAAAGACAGAAGCTACAGTATCTTTTCTAACCTAATCTCATAAGTGACCCGCCGTCAATTCTGCCATGTTCTAACCTTAGTACAACGTGGAAGGAGATTGATTACACAAGGGTGATAAGAGGTAAGGGGGCCGTCTTGCAGCCTGGCTACCATAGCTGCTATTTAGCCACATAGTTTCAAAAACTAATAAACACAAAACCTGCCAATTCTTTATATTTTCTCTTCGCATTTTACCCAGCAGGGAAATAGGCTAGCCTTCTGAGTCAAATCCAGAGTACACAAAGGAGAAACTGCTGACTGACTCTGGAAAAGTATCTGAAAAATAGATGATCCTTTCTATTGCATATGAAAAAAGTATAAAATTTCAAACAAGTAAGCACATTTTATTTTATATGAACATTACATTTAATCAGAATATATCATATGCTTCAATCATAATTTCAACTGATTTCTGTTTTTTTTTTTTTTTAAAGTAGTGTCTGGAATGTGGTTCCGGCCCGCATATTCTGGGGAAGAAATTCTAGTACAGTGCTCCACTGTGTACCCTCACAAAGGTAGCCTTTAATGAACTGTAATGTACATGTAACTATCCTTTATGTTTTACTTTAAAGTTTAATATTAATGAATTAATCAATACTGTTGGTTGATATTTGCCAGTATTTTTTTAGTTAACAAATTATTTTAATGTATCTTTTTCATATGATCTCACGTCAGTTCTGTTTATTGTGCCTGGCAGGAAATATTCATCTTATCGGTGAAACAAATGAGGCAAGTTCAAGATGGTGAAACTACTTAATCCCCTGAAGTTCACAAGGAATGGAGTCAGCCTAGTGAAACCATGGCCATAATCAAGGTAATTAACACGTTTATCATCCCCCAAAGGTTCCTTGTGTCCCTTGATAATCTCTCCCTCCTATGTCTCCCTGACTCCTGCCTATCCACATGTAACCACTGATCTACTTTGTGTCACCATAGATCACTTTACTTTTTTGAGGCTTTTTTTATAAATGAAATTGTGCAGTAAGTACTTTTTTTTGCCTGGCCTCTTTTATTTTTGCAAATGCCACTGGATGTCATAGGATCAGATTGTCTGCAAATAATAAGTTTTATTCTTTCCTTTTAAACTTGAATGCCTTTTATTTATTTTTCTTGCCTAATTGCACTGGTTGTAATCTCCAGTAACATACCGAATAGCAGTGGTGAGAGTGCCCATCTTTGTCCGGTCCTGAGGCATTCAGGCTTTCACCATTAACTATAATGGTAGCTATAGATTTTTTAGATGTGCTTCTATCAGGTTGAGGAGGTGTCATGGATTGAACTGTGTCCCCTAAAAATATGTGTCAACTTGGTTAGGCCATGATTCCCAGTCTTGTGTGGTTGTCTACCATTTTGTCATCTGATGTGATTTCCTTATGTATTGTAAATCCTATCACTATGAAGTAATGAGATAGATTGGTGACAGTTATACTGATGAGATCTACAAGATTAGACAGTGTTTTAAGCCAATCTCTTTTGAGATATTAAAGAGAGAAGCCAGCAGAGAGACAGGGGGACCTCATACCACCAAGAAAGCAGCACCAGGAGCAAACCACATCCTTTGGACCCAGGGTTCCTGTGCTGAGATGCTCCCAGACCAAGGGAAGACTGATGACAAGGACCTTCCTTCAGAGCTAACAGACAGAGAAAGCCTTCCCCTGGAGCCGGTGCCCTGAATTTGGACTTCTAGCCTACCGGACTGTGAGAGAATAAACTTCTCTCTGTTAAAGCCATCCACTTGTGGTATTTGTGTTACAGCAGCACTAGATGACTAAGACAGGAGGTTACCTTCTCGTCCTAATTTTCAGAAAGTTTTTATCAAGAATGGATTTTGGGTTTTGTTAAGTACTTTTTCTTCATCTGTTGAGATGATCATATGGTTTGTCTTTTATAGTTTGTTAATATGGTGAATTACATTGATTAATTTTCTAATATTAAACTAACCTTGCATTTGTGAAATAAACCCCACTTTGGTCACAATGTATTGTCCTTTTTATACATTGCTGAATTCTATTTGCTAAGATTTTGTGTAGAATTTTTGCATCTATATTAATGAAGGCTATCCTTCTGTAGTTTTCTTATAATGTTTTTGGTATCAGGGTAATGCTATCTGTCTATCTACCTATCTATATCCTACTCTTAAATTTTTTGGAAGAATTTTTGTAGACTTGATATTATTTCACTTTTATGGTTTTGTAGAATTTACCAGTGAAGCAAGCCATTTGGACCTGAAGTCTTACGTGGGAGTTTTTTTTTAACTACAAATTGAATTTCTTTAATAAGTATAGGGCTATTCAAGTTATCTCTCTCTTTTTAAGTGAGCTTTGGTACTTTATGTCTTTCAAGGAATTTTTCGTAAGTCTTCAATCTATTGGCATAAAGTTGTTTATAATATTCCATTATTATCCTTTAATACCTGTACAATTTGTAGTGATGTCACCACTCTCATTATTAATATTGTTAATTTGTTTCTTCTCTTCCTTTTTTTTTCCTGATCACTCTAATTAGATGGTTATCTATTTTATTGATTTTCTCAAAGAAACAACTTTAGGTTTCACAGATTTTTCACTATTGTTTTTCTGATTTTTGTTTCACTGATACTTGCTCTCATTTTTATTATTTCCTGTCTTCTGCTTACTGGGTTTAATTTACTATTCTTTTTCTAGTGTCTTAAGATGGCGGTTGAGGTCATTGATTTGAAACTTTTCTTATTTTCTAATATAGGTATTTTGCACTATAAAAATTTCCTGAAGTACAGCTTTAAAAGTATGTTGTGTTTGATATGTTGTGTTTTCATTTTCATTTCATTTGAAATACGTTCTAATTTTCTTTTTGATTTCATCTTCCTCTTTGACCCATTGGTTATTTAGAAGTCTATTATTTAGTTTCCAAATATTTGGGTTTTTTTCCAGAAATATTTCAGCAGTTATTCATTTATAATTTAATTCAGTTGTGATCAGAGAACATACTTTGTATAGCCTGAATCCCGTTTATTTTGTCGAGACTTGTTTTATGGCCCAGTATATGCTGTATTTTGGTACATGTTCCCGTGTTCACTTGAAAAGAATGCATATTCTGCTGTTGTTGGGTGGAGTGTTTGATAAATGTCAAACAAGTCAAGTTGGTTGATAGTGGTAAGATAGTCTATATCCTTATTGATTTATTCTCTATTTGTTCTATTAATTATTGAGAGAAAAATTGTTGAAACTTCTGATTATAATTGTGAATTTGTCCATTTCTCCTTGAAATTTGATCAATGTTTTCCTCATATATTTTGAAATCTTGTTTTTTGATGCACAGACATTTAGGATTGTTATATTTCATTGGTGAATTAACCTTTTTATCATTGTGAAATAAACTTCCTTATCCCTAGTAATATTCTTTCCTCTGAAATCTGCTTTGTCTTTTATTTATATAGCTACCCCAGCTTTATTTTGATTACTGCTAGGATGGTATATCTTTTTGCATACATTAATGTTTAATCAATTTATGTCTTTATATTTGAAGTGTGATTTTTGTAGGTCATATATAGTTAGATATTGTTTTCTCATCTAATCTGACAATCTCTAACTTTTAATTGAGGTGTTTTGACCATTTATATTTATGTAATTATTGATATGGTTAGATATAAATCTATGATTCTGCTATATGTTTTGTCCCATATGTACTTTGTTCCCATTTCTTCATTTTCTTTGGATTGAATATTTTTATAATTCCTTTTTAATTTGTTTTTATTTTTTACTGTTTGGTTTTTTTATTTTTTTACTTTAGTTACTGATTTAAGGTTTATAGTATACATCTTTCACTTATTGTAGTCTACCTCAAGTGATGTGTCATTTCATGTATAGTACAAGAACCTTACAATAGTGTACTTCTATTTCTCCCCTCCTGGCCTTTATGTTATTGTTGTCATATTAAAGACCCCACAATACATTGTTCTTATTTTTGTTTAAACAGTTATCTTTTAAAGATATTTAAATAATAAGAAAAAAGTAATATGTTTACCCATACAGTTACCATTTCCAGTGCTCTTTATTCCTTTGTGTAGATCCACGTTTCCATCTGATATAATTTTCCTTCTGTCTCAGGGACTTTCTTTAACATTCTTTTAGTGCAGGTCTGCTGGTAACGAATCCTTTCATTTTATGTATGTTTTAAAAAGTCTTTATATCACCTAAGTTTTTGAAAGATATATTCACTGGGTATAGAATTTTAGGTTGACAGTTTTTTTTTTTCTCTCAGCACTTACATGTTTCTCTCTGTCATCTCACCTGAATTGTTTTTAAAGAGAAATCTGCTGCCATCTTTATCTTTGTTTCTCTGTATATAATGTATTTTTTTCTTATTGATTTTAAGATTTTTCTTTTTTTTTTTTTTTTGCCAGTTGATTATAGTACATCTTAGAGTAGTTTTCTTCATATTTCTTGTGTTTGGGATTTGTCAAGCTTCTTGAATCCGTGGATTTATAGTTTTCATCAACTATGGAAATTTTTCACTGTTGTTTCTTCAGATATCTTGCAGCTCCCCATACCTCCACAGTCTCCTTTGAAGATGTTAATTACATTCATATTTGGCCAGTTGAAGTTGTTTTGCAGATCACTGATTTTATGCTCCTTTTCTTTAATTATTATCATTTTTTAACCTCTGTTTCATCTTGATAGTTTCTATTGCTACATCTTCAAGTTCACTAATCTTTTCTTTGGCAATTGCTAATCTTCCATGAGTTACATTCAGTATATTTTTCATGTCAGATATCATTGCTTTCATCTCTATAAATTTAATCAAGTGTCTTAAAAATATCTTACATATCCTTACATAACTTTTTGATCATATGAAATACAGGTTTAATGTCATTGACTGCTAATTCTAACAGCTGTGTAACTTCTGGTTCCATTGTGATTGATTGTTTTTGTTTTTATTTTTATTTTTCTCCTCATTGTAAGTCATGTTTTCCTGCTTCATTGCATGTTTGGTAATCTTTGATTAGATGACAGACATAGTGAATTCTAGCTTGTTGGCAGGTGGACGTTTTTTATTAGTTGATGGCTAATTATTTTCCACTAATGAGGCAAGACCCTTCTGAGTACTCTACCCAATGCCCCACGAATTATGAGGTTTTCCAGTCTAGTTGGTGGGAACAAGCACTATTCCTGGCCCTGTGTGAGTTCTTCTAATTCTTCCAGATGGCTCTTTCCCAAGCCTTGGGCAATATTTTTCCCATATGGATACACTGATTAATACTATGCTGACTACTCAAGGGGAGTCTTATGCAGATCTTTGGGGTTCTTTGTACAATTCTCTCCTCTTCAGTACTCTGTCTTGCAAAGTGTAGCCACCTTGGTGTCACCAGACTCTCAGCTCTGTCTCCTCCATTCAGGGAGTCTACCAACCCCATCTGAGTTCCCTCCTCCCTGCACCATAGACCAGAAACTCTAAATGTAGAGGGCTGGGGTAACTATAGGGCCTATCTCATTTGTTTCCCATCTTCCGGGTCCGTCTTCCTTCATTGCCTAATGTCCAGCATTGAAAACCTTTCTTTCAAATATATTTTGTTTTTATTGTTATTGTTGTTTCAGTTGGGAGGGTAATTTCATATCCCATTACTCCATCTTGGCCAGAGGCTCAAGTCCATTAATCTTTTATAAGAACTACACAATAATCATAAAAAAGTTTAAATTCTACAAGTAATATTATGGAATCTTAAAATAATTAATACTTCATTTTAAACTACTTAATTATGTGAGGAAATGTTAAAAAGACTTCTCTTCGGGGAGAAAATTCAAAAGTAATAATGGGATATTTTTAAATAATGAAAATCCTAGAAAAAACATTTTTAAATCTTTAGGAAACAGCCAAAAACAGTAAGATAGCTGCTTGAAATGTCTACACTAAAAAAAAGAGATAAAAGAGAAACACAATTAATCAAATTTATTCCTTAAAAAACAAACAAACAAAAAAGGAAACCAGAAAAGGGGGTAGTAATAAATTTAAATGTAGAATAATATTGTTGGAAAACGATAAGTTAACATGAATGATAGATAAAACTAAAAACTAGTTTTTTGAAAGGTTAAAACACTAGTAAGCCATTGACCCAACTAAATTTATAAAGGCACATAGAATACATAAATTAACAAAGTCCAGAATGAGAAAGAAGATATTGTACTTAATAAATACATATAAGTAAAGGATGTAAACCAAAATGTTACTTAGTAGTTATCATTGGATGGTGGGATTACAGGTAACTTTTATTTTTCTCTTTCTGTGTGTGTTTTCTACACTTCCTAAAAGGAGCATGTGTTATGTCGTAATTTTTTTTTTAAAGTATTTGGAAAAAAAATTTATGCACAATGATTTAGAAAATTTCAGCAAGGACATGACAAGGAGAGAATGGGGGAAAAAAATGAAAATTTATCCAGCCTTTTCACAAAAGGAAAAAGTTGAATGACCAATAAACAATTTAAGAGATGATCACCCTCACTAGTAATCAAAGAAGTGCAAAACAAAACAATGAGAGACCATTTCACACCTTTTGGGATTGTATAAATTCGTAAGTCTGATGATGTCATGTGTTGGCAAATAGGAACTGTCATACTCCACTAACAGTAGTGTAAACTGATAATGGTGTGCCTTGGTTCTTTGGGAAACAGGCTCTGAAACAGAGATCTGTGTGCAGAGGGTATTGGGGAGTGTGCTTGGGAAATTTCAATGAAGTGAGGGAAGTAGGATTCAGTAGAGGGGGAAGTGGAACCGCTATTCATTGGCAAAAGAGGCCTCAACTAATCCCAGTCCTCAATTGATTGAGGAGCTCTGGAGCTGGGTTAGCCCCAAGGCAAGGGGGCTAGGACTTTATACCCCTGTATGGACCAGTCATTGGATACAGGCTATGCCTAGAGAGGGGACAGAATCCCGGTAAAGTGGCTCCTTTCAGTCAAGGAAAATGCCTGGAGAGGGACTCAGCTATGAGCCATCAACATACAAACTGATGGAATGAGTGCCCTCGTCCTCCAGGGGTTTGGGACAGAACCCCACAGCATAAACAATAGGTGCTGTGTAGGCTGAATAATGGCCCCCCCAAAGACATCCATAACCTGGAACTTGTACATATGTTGCCTACATGGTAAAAAGTACTTTGCAAATGTGTTTAAATTAAATATTTTAAAATGGGGAGATTATCCTGGGTTATCCAGGTAGGCCCAATGTAATTGCATGGGTCCTTATAAGAAGGATCAGGGTCAATAATAGGAGCTGTGATGATAGAAACAAAAAGTTGGAGTGATGCAAGGAAGGGACCACAAGCCGAGGAATGCAGGTGGCCTCTAGAAGCTGAAAAAGGCAGGGAAACATCTTCTTCCCCTGAAGCCTTCAGAAGGAACACAGCCCTTGATTTTAGCCAACACCTTAATTTTAGACTTCTGATTACAGAACTGTAAGATAACAAGTTTGTATTGTTTTAAGCCACTAAGTTTATAGTGATTTGTTATAGCAGTAACAGGAAATTAATGCAGGTACCAACCACTTCAGAGAGCAATTTAGCAATATAGAGTAGACTTAAAAATGTGGGAATTAATGACTGGGATTTTTTCTTCTCCCTTTCTTTCTTCTGTTCCATCATTCAAAATCCCAACAAAATTATATTTCTAAAACACATATCACCTTCTTCTTCAAACACCTTCGAAGAGTGCCTCCCCACTTCCTGCACCAAATCTAGTCAGGCATTCAGTTCTCTGCCATTATCTGCCGCCAGATTCATTTGCTGATGCGGCATGACTCAAAATGAGAGGAAACAGGTGCAAACATCCATTAATAATTGGAACATGGAATATTCAAAGTATGAATCCAGGAAAATTGGAAGTCATCAAAAATGAAATGGAATGTGTAAAGATTGATAGCCTAGGCCTTAGTGAGCTGAAATGGACTGATACTGGCCATTTTGAATCAAACAATCATATGGTCTACTATGCTGGGAACGACAAATTGAAAAGGAATGACATTGCATTCATAATTAAAAAGAACATTTCAAGATCTATCCTGAAGTGCAATGCTGTCAGTGGTAGGATAATACTCATATGCCTACAAGGAAGACCAGTTAATATGACTATTATTCAAATTTACACACCAACCACAAATGCCAAAGATGAAGAAATTAAAGGTTTTTACCAACTTCTGCAGTCTGAAATTGATCAAACATACAATCAAGATGCATTGATAATTATGGGGGATTGGAATGCAAAAGTTAGAAACAAAGAAGAAGGATTGGTAGTTGGAAAATATGGTCTTGGTGATAGAAATGACTCTGGAGATCACATGACAGAATTTTGCAGGAAAACTACTTATTCTTTTTTCAACAACAAACAGTGACTATACATGTGACCTCACTGGATGGAAAACACAGGAATCAAATTGACTACATCTGTGGAAAGAGATCATTGAAAAGCTCAATATCATCAGTCAGAACAAGACCAGGGGCCAACCGCAGAACAGACTATCAATTGCTCACATGCAAGTTTAAGTTGAAGGTGAAGAAGACTAAAACAAGTCCACAAGAACCAAAGTATGACCTTGAGTATACCCCACCTGAATTTGGAGACCATCTCAAGAATAGATTTGATGCATTGAACACTAATGACCAAAGACCAGACAAGTTGTGGAATGACATTGCAATAGTTATCTAGTGCTGCTATGACAGAAATACTACAAGTGGATGGCTTTAACAAACAGAAATTTATTCTGTCACAGTTTAGGAGGCTAGAAGGCTGAATTCCAGCTGCCTGCTCCAGGAGAACACTTTGTCTCTCTGTTGGCTCTACGGGAAGGTCCTTGTCATCAATTTTCCCCTGGTCTAGGAGTTTCCCAGAGTAGGCACCCCAGGTCCAAAGGACACACCACTCCACTCCTGTCTCTTCTTGCTTGGAAGTAATGAGGTCCCCCTCCTGTCTGCTTGCTTCTCTCTCTTTTATCTCAAAAGAGATTGACCCAAGATACAACTCAATCCTGCAGATTTCTCCTGCCTCATTAACATAACTACCTCTAATCCTGCCTCACTAACATCATAGAGGTTAGGATTTACAACATAGAGGATAATCACATCAGATCACAAAATGGTGGACAACCACACAATACTGGAAATGGCCTACCAAGTTGACATACATTTTTGAGAGACATCAAGGACATCATACATGAAGAAAGCAAAAAACAAAACAAAACAAAACCAGTATTGCCTTTGAGTCAATTCCGACTCATAGCAACCCTATAGTGCACAGTAGAACTGCCCCATAGGGTTTCTAAGGAGTGGCTGGTGGATTTGAACTGCCAACTTTTGGTTAGCAGCCGAGCTCTTAACCACTATACCACCAGGGCTCCGAAAAAAGCAAACGGTCATTAAAAAGACAAGGAAGAAAGAAAAGTCTAAAATGGATGTCAGAAGAGACTCTGAAACTTGCTCTTCAACATAGAGTAGCTAAACCAAATGGGAGAAATGATGAAGTGAAAGAGCTGAACAGAAGATTTCAAAGGGCAATTCAAGAAGACAAAGTAAAATATTATAATGAAATGTGCAAAGACCTGGAATTACAAAACCAAAAGGGAAGAACGCACTCGGCATTTCTCATGGTGAAAGAAATGAAGAAAAAATTCAAGCCTCGAGTTGCAACACTGAAGGATCCTATGGGCAAAATATTGAATGATGCAGGAAGCATTAAAAGAAGATGGAAGGAATACACAGAGTCACTGTACCAAAAAGAATTGATTGACATTCAACCATTCAGGAGGTAACATATGATCAATAACTGATGGTATTGAAGTAAGAAGTCTAAGCTGCACTAAAAGCCTTGGCAAAAAACAAGGCTCCAGAAATTGACAGAGTAACAACTGAGATGTTTCAACAAATGGATGCAGCACTGGAGGTGCTCACTTGTGTATGCCAAGAAACTTGGAAAAAAGCTACCTGGCCAACAGACTGGAAGAGATCCATATTTCTGCCCATTCCAAAGAAAGGTGATCCAACAGAATGCAGAAATTATTGAACAATATCATTGATATCACACACAAGTAAGATTTTGCTGAAGATAATTAAAAAACAGTTGCAGCAGTACGTCGACAGGGAACTGCCAGAAATTCAAGTTGGATTCAGAAAAGAATGTGGAACAAAGGATATCATTGCTGATGTCAGATGGATCCTGGCTGAAAGCAGAGAATACCAGAAAGATGTTTACCTGTGTTTTGTTGACTATGCAAAGGCATTAGACTGTGTGGATCATAACAAATTATGAATAACATTGTGAAGAATGGGAATTCCAGAACATTCATTTGTGCTCATGCAGAACCTGTACATAGACCAAGAGGCAGTTGTTTGAACAGAACAAGGGGATTCTGGGTGGTTTAAAATCAGGAAAGGTGTGCATGGGGGTTGTATCCTTTCACCATACTTATTCAATCTGTATGCTGAGCAAATAATCTGAGAAGCTGGACTATATGAAGAAGAATGTGACATGAGGATTGGTGGAAGGCTCGTTAACCACTTGCTATATGCAGATGACACAACCTTGCTTGCTGAAAGTGAAGAGGACTTGAAGCACTTAATGATGAAGATCAAAGACCACAACCTTCAGTATGGATTACATCTCAATATACAGAAAACAAAACTCCTCACAACTGGACCAATAAACAACATCATGATAAATAAAGAAAAGACTGAAGTTGTCAAGGATTTCATTTTACTTGGATCCACAATCAGTGCCCGTGGAAGCAGCAGTCAAGAAATCAAACAATGTATTGCATTGGGCAAATCTGCTGCAAAAGACCTCTTTAAAGTGTTCAAAAGCAAAGACATCACTTGAGGACTAAGATGTGCCTGACCTAAGTCATGATATTTTCAGTCACCTCAGATGCATGTGGAAGCTGGACAATGAATAAGGAAGACGGAAGATTTGATGCCTTTGAATTATGGTGTTGACAAAGAGTATTGAATCTAGCATGGACTGCCAGAAGAAGAAACAAATCTGCCTTGGAAGAAGTACAGCCAGAGTGCTCCTTGGAAAGGAGGATGGAGAGATTTCTTCTCAAGTACTTTGGACATGTTATCAGGAGGGACTAGTCACTGGAAAAGGACATCATGCTCGGTAAAGTAGAGGGTCATTGAAAAAGAGGAAGACCCTCATTGAGATGGACTGACACAATGGCTGCAACAATGCGCTCAAACTTCGCTACAATTGTGAGGATGGCACAGGATCAGGCAGTGTTTTGTTCTGTTGTACATATGGTCACTATGAGTCAGAACCGACTCGAAGGCATCTAACAACAACAACATCTGCCACCAGATTCTATTTGGCACTCTGTGTTCCAACCACATCTTGCTAGTGATTACACCTAAATAGTGCTTACACTTGAATCTGTCACCTGATTTCAAGTCATGCTGGGGCTTCAACAACACTCCTTGGAAGCAGCAAGAGGGGAGGACAATGATGGGAGTTGGTAAAACCAGAGGAGCTACAGGAGCTGGTGTGCTGGGAGAGTGGCACATCATATGACTTGTCAATCATCCTCATCTGACACTTTTGTATAAGAGCCTGACCCTGTACCAGGAACTTAGTGTGCAGGGCCTCAGTCCAGTCCCAACTGAGACCTTGAACTCAAGATAGGAGCCTGGCTGTGACACAGGAGATGCTGTGATTCCCTGGAATCTAGTCGTCAGCACCACGACTAGGCCCGACTCCCTTCTACCTCTCAGACCTCATCCCCTGTCACGCCCCCATACACACTCCTTTTCCACATTGCTGGCCGTCATGCTATTTCTTAAACATGCCAAGTTTATTCCTGCTGAGAGCTGGAATGACACTTCCCGTGTCCTCTGCCTAGAATGCTCTTCTTCAAAATTTTTAAAAAATGTGGTAAAATACACATGACATAAAATTCACCACTTAAACCATTTTAAAGTAACAAATTTAGTGGCGTTTGCTACACTCACAATGTTGTGCAACCATCACCACTATATAGTTCCATAAAGTTTTCATCACTCCAAAAGGAAACCCTATACTCATTAAGAAGTCACTGCCCATTCCACACACTTTTTAGCCTCTGCAAACACTAATCTGCTTTCTGTCTCTTTGGATTTGCCTAGTCTGGATATTTCATATAATTGGAATCATATAATATGTGGCAGTTTGTGTCTGGCTTCTTTCACTCAGCATAATGTTTTCAAGTTTCACCCATGTTGTAACAAGTTATTAGTACTTCATTCCTTTCTGGGGCTGAATAATATTCCATTGTATGGCTATGTCATATTTGTTTATCCATTTATCAGTTAATGGACATTTGGGTTGTTTCTACCTTTTGGCTATTGTGACCAGCACTGCAATGAACATTTGTGTACAATTTTTTTGTGTGGGCGTATGTTTTCACTTCTCTAGGATGTACAAGGAGCAAAATTTCTGGGTCACATGGTAATTCTATGTTTAAGAAACCAAATTGTTTTCCATAGAAGCTGCACCATTTACATTCCAGCAGCAATGGATGAGGGTTCTAATTTCTCCACATCCTTGTCAACATCTATTGTTTTCGATTTTTTGTTTTTGTTTTATCATAGCCATTCTAGTGGAGATGAAGCGATACCTCACTGTGGTTTTGATTTACATCTTCCTAATGACTAATGATGTTGCGCATCTTTTCATATTTGAGTTGGCCATTTTTATATCTTCTTTGGAGAAATATCTATTCAAGTCCTATGACTATTTTTTAATTGGGTTGTCTTCTTGTTGTCGTAAGAGTTCTTTGTATATTCTGGATACTAGACTCTTACCAGATGTATAATATGCAAATATTTTCTTCCTTTCCATGGATCATCTTTTTCATTTCTCCTGATAGTGTCCTCTGATATACAAAAGTTTTTAACTATGATGAAGTTCAATTTATCTGTTTCTTTTGTGTTCTTGGTGTCATATCTAGGAAACCATTGCCCAATTCAAGGTCATGAAGATTTATTCCTACGTTTTCTTCTAAGATTTTTATAGTTTTAGCACTTATATTTAGGTCTTTGGTCCATTTTAAGTTAATTTTTATATATGGTGTGAGGTAAGAGTCCAACTTTATTCTTTTGCATATGGAGATCCAGTTGTCCTACCATCATTTGTTAAAGAGAATTTTTTTTTCTCCGCAGAATGGTCCGGGTACTTTTGTAAAAAATTAATTGACCATAGATGCATGAAATATGAGTAGGCATTCTATGAACAGTAACTTCCAAAGTGGGTGCATATACTCCCATGCAAAATGATCTATTGGGGTACAGGAAGAAATTATTTAAAAATATGTATACTCTAAAAGTAAGAAAGAAATTAAACTTATTAATATTTGCTTTACAGATTGACACTGCCACCACCTCTTTTTTTACTTTCTGTACATTGTGACATACTACAGTGTATTTGCTACAGGATGTCATCAATGTGATTAATTTTATAAAAAAGACTTTTAAGCTACAGACCCTTTACCACACTGTATTATACACATGAGGTTCACTAACACAGACTTTCTTAATCTTTTTCTTTTGGAAGAACTCTTGAAATAATTTCCAGGTCCCAGGGAATCCCTACATAAAAATTATTTTAGCTACAGCTAATGGTATATTGGCATGATAGCAAGTTGTAGATATAACAATCCAATAATAATAGACAATGCTCTTTCGAGTAGAGAACATTTTTCTAAGGATCTCTTTTATTTTGGGAAACCTTGTTAGCTTACCATTTTGTATAGTTCTTCCTGCCCCCCTCAACAAAAAAAGATATTAACTCTTAATGCCTACTTGATTTTTTGTCTTCTCCAAGTAAGTCCAAAATTCTTATCACCAATTCCTACTAAATGAGATTGTAATGAGGTTGGTATGTGGCATATATGGTGTGTGGAAGTCTAGTTATATTCCTTATCTAAAAACAAATTACTTTTTAACCATCCTCTCTTGAAAAAGAATCAGGTAGTTAAGCTTAGCTTACTTTCCTCAAAATTAATCTCCTTATTGCCCTTTCATAAAATTTTAAAACTCATAAGGCAAATATAATACGTTTTTGTTAAAGAACTGGCTTAAGACAAAATGAGATCTAATTTTCCTAATGGTAGGGGGAATAGATTTAATTTAAATAAAGATTGTAAATTGGTTTTAACTGATGTTATTTACAACATGAAAATGTATTCACAATGTTGGGGGAAAAAGCACTAAAGCCAAAAACAAAGCAACATGAATAAAAACACAGCCTAAGCTGTAACTTTATTCAAGACAGTGTAAAAGCATTTCCTCACTGAGTGACATGATCAGGGTCCCACACAGATCCAGCAATTACAAAATTATTACACACGTACGTTAGTTACTGATCTCTTTCATTGGCCTATATCAAAACATTAAAAGCATTAGTTTGGAAACTAAAAATAATGAATAAAATTTACCTCTTAATTGAAACCTGTGTTTGTATTTTGTTGGTTAAAGACCCAGATTTCAACTGAAACAAGACAATTTCTGATGCTTGTTAAACAAGAAAAATCTTATTCACACATTTAACTGCAGCAAAATGTTCTTTCTTTTCCTGTGAATGGCAGAATCCTACCTTTTCGCAGAAACCCAGACTTTGTCTAGAGGCAGATCAGTAAATCTCATCTTGAGTATGCTAGCAGAGTGCAGTTCACAAAGTTCTCTTCTCTCATTCACGTTCTCAGGCTGAGCGGAAGATTCAGCAAGCGTTCTCACAGGGAGGGAATAGATCTTTACTGTGGTTTTGTGGTTCTCCCAGGTGGTTTTCAATAAGAAGTGAGACTTGCAGACACCTTCAAACCCAAGTAACAATGGAAACATGTCAAGATTTCCTTTTGCAACCTAATTTTTCTAAAGATGCCATTTCTTTTAAATCCAAGAATCTTGCCATTTGAAATCAAAACAGTTTCTCTGGGGCCTTGTGATTCATCTTTTAGCCCAAACCCCTGCTGAGAACTCTTCCTCTGTTACAAAGCCACCAGGTTTCTGTTTGTAGCAGGAGATTTAGGTGCTCTTTGTCCAGTTTTAGAAGCATTCTCCAATAAATTGGTCTCTGCTTAGTAAAGTTGATCTTTTCTTAAAAATTTATTTATTTTTATTTTTCATTGTAGTTTGGATGAAGGTTTACAGAACAAATAGCTTCTCACTAAACAGTTAGTACACATATTGTTTTATGACAATGGTTAACAACCCCATGAC
This sequence comes from Trichechus manatus latirostris, assembly GCF_000243295.1. Classification (NCBI taxonomy): domain Eukaryota; kingdom Metazoa; phylum Chordata; class Mammalia; order Sirenia; family Trichechidae; genus Trichechus; species Trichechus manatus. Next base: position 435,669 of record NW_004444144.1, read on the forward strand.
ATGTCAACACTGTCTCTTCTCAAACTTGGGTTCCCTATTCCAGCTTTCCTGTCCCCTCCTGCCTTCTAGTCCTTGTCCCTGGACTGTTGTGCCCCATTAGTCTCGTTTTGTTTTATGGGGCTGTCTAATCTTTGGCTTAATGGTGAACCTCAGGAGTGACTTCACTACTGAGGTAAAAGGGTGTCCAGGGGGCATACTCTCAGGGTTTTTCTGGTCTCTGTCAGGCCAGTAAGTGTGGCCTTTTTTTTTTTTGTGAGTTAGAATTTTGTTCTACATTTTTCTGCAGCTCTCTCCGGGATCCTCTGTTGTGATCCCAGTCAGAGCAGTCAGTGGTGGTAGCGGGGCACCATCTAGTTGTACTGGACGCAGTCTGGTGGAGGCTGTGGTAGCTGTGGTCCATTAGTCCTTTGGACTAATCTTTTCCTTGTCTCTTGTTTTCTTCATTCTCCCTTGCTCCTGAAGGGGTGAGACCATTGGAGTATGTTAGATGGCTGCTCACAGGCTGTTAAGACCCCAGATGCTACTCACCAAGGTAGAATGTAGAACATTTTCTTTATAAACTGTGTTATGCCAATTGAGCTAGATATTCCCCGAGATGATGGTCCCCACAAACCTCTGCCCAGCGATTTAGTTCCTCAGGGAGTTTGGGTGTATCTATGGAGCTTCCATGACCTTTCCTTGTACAAGTTGTACTGGCTTCCCCAGCATTGTGTACTGTCTTACCCTTCACCAAAGTTACCACAAACCTATTGTTTGTTTAGTATTTCCCCCCACCTCTCCCATCCCTCGTAACCAACAAAGATTATTTCTTTTTGTGTGTAAGCTTTTTCTTGAGTTTTTACACTAGAGGTCTCATACAATATTTGTCCTTTTGTGATTGACTTATTTCACTCAGCATAATGTCCTCCAGTTTCATTCACGTTATGAGATGCTTTACAGATTCATCATTGTTCTTTATCGTTGCATAGTACTCCATTATGTGTATGTACCATAGTTTGTTTATCCATTCATCTGTTGATGGGCATCTAGGTTGTTTCCATCTTTTTGCTATTGTGAACAATGCTGCGATGAACATGGGTGTGCATATGTCTATTCGTGTGACAGCTCTTATTTCTCGGGATATATTCCTAGGAGTAGGATTGCTGGATCGTATGGTATTTCTATTTCTAGCTCTCTAAGGAAGTGCCATATCATTTTCCAAAATGGTTGCATCGTTTTGCATTCCCACCAGCAGTGCATAAGAGTTCCGATCTCCCCGCAGGCTCTCCAACGTTTGTTATTTCCAGTTTTTTTGATTCATGTCAGTAATGCAGGGTGAGATGATATCTCATTGTGGTTTTCATTTGCATTTCTCTAATGGCTAGTGATCGTGAACATTTCCTCATGTGTCTGTTGGCCGCTCGAATGTCTTCTTCGGTGAAGTGTCTGTTCTTTTCCTTTGCCCATTTTTAAATTGGATTATTTGTCTTTTTGTTGTAGAGGTGTTGGATTTTCTTGTAGATTATAGAGATTAGACCTTTGTCTGACTTGTAATGTCCAAAAAATTTTTCCCAGTCTGTAGGTTGTCTTTTTACTCTTTTGGTGAAGTCTTTCGATGAGCGTAAGTGTTTGATTTTTAGAAGATCCCACTTATCTAGCTTATCTTCTGGGGTTTGTGTGTTGTTAGTTATGGTTTGTATCCTGTTAATGCCGTGTATTAGGGCCTCTAGCATTGATCTATTTTTTCTTATATGAACTTTATAGTTTTTGGCCTTATATTTAGGTCTTTTATCCATTGCGAATTACTTTTAGTGTATGGTGTGAGATATGGGTCCTGTTTCATTTTTTTTTTGCAGAAGGACATCCAGTTTTGCCAGCACCATTTGTTAAAGACTGTCTTTTCCCCATTTGATGGACTTTGAGCCCTTGTCGAAGATCAGCTGACCATAGGTGGATGGATTTACCTCTGGGTTCTCAATTCTGTTCCACTGCTCAATGTATCTGTCATTGTACCAGTACCAGACTATTTTGACTACAGTAGCTGTATAGTAGGTTCTGAGTTCAGGTAATGTGAGTCCTCCTGCTTTATTCTTCTTCTTCAGTAGTGCTTTACTTATTCGGGGCTTCTGCCCTTTCCATATAAAGTTAATGATTAGTTTTTCCGTCTCTTTAAAGAATGCTGTTGGTATTTGGATTGTGATTGCATTGTATTTGTAAATTGCTTTGGGTAGAATTGCCATGATCACAATGTTGAGTTTACCTATCCATGAGCATGGTATGTTTTTCCATTTATGTAGATCCCTTTGGGTTTCTTGCAGTAGTGTTTTGTTTATTTCTTGTATAGGTCTTTTACATCCGCAGTTAGATTTATTCCTAGTTTTTTTATCTTTTTAGGGGCTATTATAAATGGTATTTTTTTTCTGATTTCCTTTTCATCGTTCTCTTTACTGGTGTATAGGAATGCAACTGATTTTTGTATGTTTGTCTTGTATCCTGCTACCCTGCTGAATCTTTCTATTAGTTCCACTAGTTTTCTCTTGGAGTCTTTAAGGTTTTCTACGTATAGTATCATATCATCCACAAACGGACAGTTTAACTTCTTCATTACCAATTTGATGTCTTTTAATTCTTTTTCTTGCCTTATTGCTCTAGCTAGAACTTCCAGCACAGTGTTAAATAGGAGTGGTGATAAAGGGCATCTTTGTCTTGTTCCTGTTCTCAAGGGGAATGTTTTCAGCCTCTCTCCATTAAGAATGATGTTTTGCTGTTGATTTTGTATAGATACTGTTGAGAAATTTCCCTTCTATACCTATTTTATTGGGAATTTTTATCAGGAATTGGTGTTGGAATTTGTCAAATGCCTTTTTTGCATCAATTGAGATAATCATGTGATTATTTTTTTCCTTTTATTTATGTGGTGGATTACACTGATGGATTTTCTAATGTTGAACCATCCTTGCATACCTGGTGTGAATCCTACTTGGTCATGGTGTACTACTTTTTTGACATGATGCTGAATTCTATTGGTTAAAATTTGTATGAGAATTTTTGCATCTATATTCATGAGAGACACTGGTCAGTGATTTTCTTTTTTTGTGACGTCTTTGCCTGGTTTTGATATCAGGCTTATGCTGGCTTCATAGAATGAATTCTGAAGTGTTGCTTCCTTTTCTATGTTCTGAAACAGTTTGAGTAGTACTGGTATAAGCTCTTATGTGAATGTTTTGTAGAATTCTCCAGTGAAGCCATCTGGGCCAGGGCTTTTTTTTTTGTTGGAAGTTTTTTTTATTACCTTTTCAATCTCTTCTCTTGCTATGGGTCTGTTCAGATTTTCAACATCCCTTTGTGTTAGTTTGGGTAGGTAGTGTGTTCCTAGAAATTTACCCATTTCTTCTAGGTTTGCAAATTTGTTGGCGTATAGTTTTTCATAATACTCTGTTATGATCCTTTTTATTTCAGTTGGGTCTGTTGTAATGTCCCCCATTTCATTTCTTATTTGAGTTATTTGCATCCTCTTCTGTTTT
>NW_004444144.1:440167-456490 GCF_000243295.1 Trichechus manatus latirostris
TTCTGTCATTCTCTGTCTCTTTATGGGTGCATTTAGGCCATTTACATTCAGTGTAATTACTGATAGGTGTGAGTTTATTGCTGTCATTTTGTAGTGCTTTTTTTTTGTGGTGCTGATGTTTTCTTTGTTCCTTTTACTCTTCTGTGCTGAATTCCTTTTTTCTGTGGATTTTTTTTCAGTTCTTTTGTTTTTGTAGGTTTTGTTTTTACTGAGACTTTATGTTTTTCCTGTTTATTTTTATGAGTAGGTTTGTTAACTTTCTTTGTGGTTACCTTGAAATTTATCTTCCTAAGCTTGAAGCAGTCTGTTATTATTTGGTATCACCTTACCTTCCTCTCCATTAGAAGGTTCTATACCTACACCGTTTATTCATTCACTCTTTTATTGTTCTGATGTTTTTGTCATTTACAGATTAACTTCGCTGATTCCCTGTTGTATTTCTTTTGGTTTTGAACAGTCCTTGAGAGTTCATTTCCTAGATTGTTATCTGGCTGGTACGATCCTGCATCCTAGATTCAGCCTGTGAGCTAACATTGTTTGTTCTCAGCTCGAAGGACTCCCTTTAATAATTCTTGTAAATTTGGCTTGGTTTTCACATATTCCCTTAATTTCTTGCTCTGTTACCATCCATCATTGTGAGTGCTAGCTAGCATCCCACAGGCTCACGTAGTTCAAAAACAATGTTTGATTTTTTTTCAGTCACATACTTTCATGTCACCCCTAATAATATCTCATGGAATCTGTGGAACCCCAGTTGAGAAATTCTGCAATAGCAGATTATCTGAAGGCAAAGAAATTCATAATATGGTGGACATATTTTGAAAACAGATGTTTAGAATGTCTAAAAATGTCTCCTTTGTTAAAGTATAAAATGATATAAAGGATGTAAACATGTTACCTATAAAAACTGTCTCTAAACAGTTAATTAAAACAAACAACAACTTTTAAACAGAATTTTCAAAACTGTTTAAAAGTTTTCCAAAAAACTCTAGTGAGTTTCAGCACATTTATTTATAATATAAATGCAGTATATTCTGATTAGTTGCAGGAACAATTGATTTGCAATAGGGAAGATGGAAATTTACTAGCTAAATTTCAACAAAAACCTTTGTATAACTGTTAGATAGCATTGAAAATATAAATCACTTGGAATTAGTTATCTTTGTGAGTTATCTTTTTCAGCTGTGAGAGAAATTAGGACCAACCTTTAAATCACTGTAACCCAAAGAGTTAAATCCAGATTTTAGCTGACATTCATTAAGTTCTTACTATATGTTATGTACAACTCTGAGCACTTTGTATAAAGCACATATTATAAGCCATGTTATTTCCATTAAAATCCAACAAGGTAGGTACTATATTCACTCCACTTTACAAATGAAGAAACCAAAGAGGAAAAAAAAAAAAGAAAAAAATGGGAGAGGGGCTAGGTAATTTCATCAAGATCACATAGCCTTTAAGTGGAGTAGCTGAGATTTGAATTCAAACAGCCTGGCTCCTAAGCTTGTTCTCTCAAATACTTCATTGCTCTGTATTTCCTTTTCAGCGAAACAAACTCATTGCCATCAAGTCGATTCTGACTCATAGCGACCCTACAGGATAAAGTAGAACTTCCCCGTAGTGTTTTCAAGGCTGTAAATCTTTACGGAAGCAGACTGCCACATCTTTCTCCTTCAGAGCTGCTGGTGGGTTTGAACCACCAACCTTTTGGTTAGCAGGCCAGTGCTTAACGACTGTATCACCAGGGCTCCTTACCAACGAAACACAGTCAGCCATATTGTTCTGACTTGAAAACGCTATTATCACTTATTCTTTTAATAAGAAAAAAAAAAAGATTTTTTACTGCTAATAAAATAAACTTTTATTTTAAAATACTGTTTATTGTGGATCCATGCCTCACACTATAACAAAAAGAAATTCAAAATGGATTAACAACCTAAATATGAAAACTAAAACCATAAAATTCTTAGAAGAAAATGCAGGGGCAGGACTGTTGGGCCTAGCTTTTAACAATGGATTGTCTAATATAATAGCAAAAGCAAAAACAGCAAAAGACAAAATAAATAAATGAGACCTCATAAAAATTAAATACCTTTGTTCGTCAAAAGACTTAACCAGAAAGTGAAAAGGCAAGCCACTGATTAGGAGGATATCTTTGGAAACCGTACATCCAATAAGAATCTAATAACCAAAATACATATAAAACTTCGACAAGTTAACAACAAAAACACAGACAACCCAATCAGAAAATGGGCAAAGGACTTGAACAGACATTTCACCAAAGAGGATATTCAAATGGTCAACAAACACATGAAAAGATGCTCAACATCATTAACCGTCAGAGAGATACAAATCAAAACCACAATGAGATGCCATATCACTCCCACTAGGATGGCTAAGATAAAAACAAAACAAACAAACAAACAAAAACCCCAGAAAATAACAAACGATGTAGAGAATGTGGGGAAATTGGAAACTTTATCATTGCTGGTGGGAATGCAAAATGGTGCAGATGTTGTGGAAAACAGTGTGGCAGTTCCACAAACAACTAAAAACAGAACTACCATATGATGCAGCAATCCTACTGCTAGAAATACATCCAAGGGACTTGAAAGCAATGACGTGAACAGTCATAGGTATATCAGTGCTCATTACAGCATTATTCACAATACTCTAAAGGCGGAAACAACCTAAATGACCAATAATGGATGAATAGATAAACAAAGTGTGGTACATATACACAATGGAATACTACTCAGCCAGTAGGAGAGATGAAATCCTCATATAGGCTACAACATAGATGGAGCTTGAAGACACTATACTGAGTGAAACAGGTCAATCACAAAACAACAAATATTGTGTGAACTCACTACAAAAAAGTATGAAAGAAGCAAGAACAGGGTAATGTATAGAGACCAAAGTTTATTGGTGTTGTCCAGGGGCAGGAAGAAGGGAGAGAGAGAGGTTTATTGCTTATGCAGCACTGAGTTTCTGCTTACAGTGGTGGAAAATTCTCATTGATTAAGGGTAAGGGATTCACAGCTGATTAATATAATTGCTGTTAATATAATTGCTGTCAATTATATTAATATAATTGCTGTGAATTATATTAATATAATTGCTGTCAATTAACATAATTGCTGTCAATTATATTAATTGCTGTCAATTATATAAATATAATTGCTGTCAAATTGTACATCTCCCCCAAACACCCTTTCAGCTCGGTGGTGAAGTCACTCCCGAGGTTCACTGTTCAGCTGGGGATTGGACAGCGCCATAAAACAAAATGGGACTAATGAGGCACAGCAGTCCAGGGACAAGGACTAGAAGGCAGGAGGGGACAGGAAAGCTGGTGATAGGGAACCAAAGATTGAGAAGGGACAGTGTTGACATGTCGTGGGGTTGTTAACCAATGTCATAAAACAATATGGGTACTGACTGTTTAATGAGAAACTATTTGGTAAACCTTCATCTAAAGTACCATAAAAAAAATTTTTTTAAATAATAAAAATAAGTGAATAAATAAGCTGTACACCTGTGTCTTAGTCATCTAGTGCTGTTATAAGAGAAAGAAGGCAAGTGCATCGCTTTAAGAAAGTGAAATTTATTCTCTCACAGTCTAGTAGGCTGCAAGTCTGAATTCAGGGGGCCAGCTGTATGGGAAGGCTTTCTCTCTCTATCGGCTCTGAAGGAAGGTCCTTGTCATCAATCTTCCCCTGGGCTAGGAGCTTCTCCACTCAGGAACCGCAGATCCAAAGGACGTGCTCTGCTCCTGGCACTGCTTTCTTGGTGCTATGAGGTCCTCCTGTCTCTCTGCTCACTTCTCTCTTTTATATCTCAAAAGAGATTGGCTCAAGACACAATCCAATCTTGTAGATTGAGTCCTGCCTCATTAACATAACTGCCGCCTATCCCACCTCATGAACATCCTAGAGTTAGGATTTACAACATACAGGAAAATCACATCAGATGACAAAATGGCGGAAAATCACATAATACTAGGAATCATGGCCTAGCCAAATTGATACACATATTTTTGGGGGACACAATTCAATCCATGACAACCTGTAAAAAGTTGAAATGGCAAAAGTTACATGATATATATTTTTACAACAGCACAAAAAGAGCAGCTGCTGAGGCTGCTTATGTACAGTCAAACATCTCACATGATTTGATTTCTTGATTTGTAGGTTTAGGTTAGGGTTTCATGGAACATCCTAGTTAATTGGCCTAACATTGTGTTTAGTGCTTCTGTTTTACCTCCTAGTTCATTGGGTAGTCCCGTGGGTCTTAAAAGCTTGCAAGTGGCCATCCAAAACACAACAGTTGGTCTTTATTCACCTGGAGCAACAGAGGAAGGAAAGTCAGGAATCGGAGGAGGATATGCAATGAGTGGCTAATTGCCTCCATGAACAACTGCCTCCTTTGCCATGAGACCAGAAGAACTGACAGTGTCCTGCTACAATTACTGAATGTTTTGATCAAAGATTCTATAGAAGAATCCTGATCAAAAGGGGGAAAGTGCAGAATCGACTTTCAAATTCTCATGGACTCCAGACTTTCTGGATCCATTGAGGCTAGATGAACCCCTGAAACTACTGCCCTGAGATAATCTTTAAATCTTAAAACTTAAACTAAAAATATCCTCTGAAGTCTTCTTTAAACGCAACAATAGTTTAACTTAACTTATAGAGAATGTCCACCTTGAGCATTGTGCTCTTTTAAAGAGCTATCTATATGGAATCAAATTGACAACAGAGACTCGGAAGATTAAGTAGAAATTTAGGGAGTACGGAGTTTATGTTAATTGAGGAGGAATAATTCAGAAAAGGAGGGTAAGAATGGTTGCACAACTTGAAGAATGTAACCAATGTCACTGAATTATACATGCAGAAATTGTTGAATTGGTGTATGTTCTATGTATATTCTCAACAACAAAAAAACAAAATAAATTATTTTTAAAATACTGCTTATTTCATTTTTAATCATTTTATAATTTCTACTTTAGTGTATATTTTATAAAACACATCATATTTTAGTGTAGTAGTATTAATATATCATTTCTACTTGTATTGGGAGTGTTTATCAAATGCTTTAACTGATGGAATGAGCAAAACATTTGGAGACCATTGTCATAGGGGTTCTGGTTGTGATGATGATGGAGTACCTGGTATTAGACCTACTATGCTGACATACATAACTATAAAACTGGACTAAACTTACTAAGCAGCTCTTTTCAGACATTAGGCCATAGACAAAGCAGAGCTGTGATTCATTTTTTTTTCTTTTCTTCTCCGAATAGGATTTGGGTCTCTAAGATCCTGTATAGCTCCACCATTAAAGATACTCATTCATCGTTCATTCGATACTAATTTATTGTGTCAGAAACTGTGCTGTAACAATCAGACGGAATCTCTGATCTCTGGGAATCTATAGTCTAAATGAGGAAGTTGAATGCTGAATAAATAACTACTCTCCTTTAGGAAGGAGTAGTTTAGGTTGTCACGGGGTATATCAAGGAGAGCTAAATTAGTTTAAGTTGAGGTAAGGGGTAGGTCAGGGAAGCGCTCCCAGAGGAGATAATTTTTTTAATATATATCTATATATATATATATTTATTGCTTTTCAGGGAAAAGTTTACAGCTGAAGTTAATTTCTCATACAAAAATTTATACACATATTGTTACATGACATTAGTTGCATTCCCTACAATGTGACAGCACACTCCTCCTTTCCACCCTAGATTTCTCATGTCCATCCAACCAGCTCATGTCCCTTCCTGCCTTCTCATCCTGCCTCTGGACAGGAGCTGCCCATTTGGTCTCGTGTATCTGATTGAACTAAGAAGCACACTCTTCACGAGTATTATTTTATGTTTTATAGTCCACTCTAATCTTTGTCCGAAGAGTAGGCTTCGGGAATGGTTTTAGCTCAGGGTTAACAGAGCATCTAGGGGCCATACTTTCAGGGGTTCCTCCAGTATCTGTCAGATGATTAAGTCTAGTCTTTTTACTTGAATTTGAGTTCTGCTCTGCGCTTTTCTCCTGCTTCATCTGGAAAAGTTGTGATCCTTGAGAGAAGAGATACACATGAAGTGAACTCTATATTCACCCAGCTTTCTGCTTGGGAGCAGTCTCTAACCACAGGCAGGGAAATAGAGTCCAAATAGAGAACAATTTCCCCAGCCAGAGGAACCACAAGACCAAAGTTTAGGGCTTATAGGGCAGACAGAATTTAAATGGCAGAGTACCAGAGCTGCAGAGAGAAGAAGCCCCAGGAGATCCTCCTGGATCCTTGATGAATACTAATCTATGCACAAGCAGAAACGGGAAAATGTAATCCATGCTGACAGAAAAAATAGTCAATAGATGTTAACCCAGAGAAAATCCATATATTCAAAGTAGGAGACAAACAAAAATTTTGAACAGTTATTATAAATATGTTCAAGGTTTATAGGAAAAAGATGATCAGAATGGGTGAATAAATAGGGAATCTTAGAATAAAAAATAGAAAGTATAAAAAAAGAATCAAATGGAGATACTAGAACTGAAAAACACAATATCTGAAAAATTTTTAAAAATCACTGGAAGAGTTTAACGGAAGACCAAATAATACAGAAGACAGAATCAGTGAACTTGAATACAGGACAGTAGAAATAATCCACACTGAAGCACAAACAAAAATAGATTTCTGCCCCCTCCTCCCCACCCCCCCGTAGACAATATTAACCATTCTAACATATGTTTCTAATGAAATGTTTAATTTCATTAGAAATTTTTGAATAAATTATGGCCAAGAAATCTCCAAATTTGGTGAAAAACATTAGTCCACACACCCAGGAAGCTCAGAAAACTCTAGCGTAAAAGTGTAATTGCATTCATCGTAGTCAAATTGCTGTAATGTAAAGATAAAGAGAAAATTCAGACGAGAATTAAAAAGACACATTACATATAGGGAACAACAACAAGACAGCTGACGTCCCATTAGAAAAAATGGAAAAGACAATGTAACAACAGCTTTAAAGCGCTGAAAGAAAATACCAACCTAGAATTCTACATTCAGTGAAAATATAATTTAAAAGTGAAGTGAGGAAGAAAATGAAATAAAAGGCATCAAGATTGAAAAGTAAGAAGTAAAATTATCTCTGTTTACACGTAACATGATTTTGTGTATATAAAGACCTAAGGAATTCAGTAAATACCCGTTAGAACTAATAAATGAGTCAGCAAAGTTGCAGCATCCAAGATCAATACACAAAAATTAATTGTACTTTATACACTAGCAATGAAAGACTTGGCAATCTGCTCCTGTAAAGATTACAGCCTGGGAAATCCTATGGGGCAGCTCGACTCTGTCACCTGGGGTCACTATGAGGCAGAACTGACTCGACGGCACACAACAACAACATCAATGAACAGTGGGAAAATAAAACTAACACAACAATTCCATTAACAACAGCATCATGAAAAAGAGTAAATACTTAGGAACCAATTTAACAAAAAGTGCAAAACTTGTACCCTGAAAACTCAGGCACAGATTAACTAATAAGCAAGGTATGCACGGGCTTACTTGTGCTTACTTATTAATCTGTAGTATTTACTAATCTGCTTACTTATTACTAATCAAAGATGTGGTGAAAAACAGGTGAAATTGTGCGCTACAGATTAACATGTGAACACAAGTAAGCCCGTGCTTACCTTGCTTACTGTAAACCGGGGCGTACAGTGCTTACTGGTTAATCTGCCCCGTGACAACTATAAAATATTGTTGAAAGAAATTAAGGATCTAAATAAGTGGAGCAATATTCCATGTTCGTGGATCAGAAGATTTAACAGTGTTGTTAAAAATAATCAAAACTCAACGAAATTTGACCAAGAGGCTTATTCTGAGCAGTTATTCTATACGCATGTAGGGTGACCGTTTTGATTCCAGAAAAAGCAAATGGCTAGAAGAAGCTAGGCACATTGAGGCCTATAAAGGAAGCAGAGGGAGAAATATAGAAGATCAACCATTGGCTAATCTTTACATGATTGATTAAACCCTGCCCTCCCCTGTTAACTGAGATCAAAGGATACCAGGTCACAAGATGGTCTCTGGCTCTCCACCAGCCATATCTTTTGAAATTTAAGTTTAGTAAGCCTGGCTTTGAACAGGAAAGGAAGGATTTACAACTTTGAGTGAAAGAAAAGTCACTGGCAGATTAATTTTGATCAGGGATTTCTTTCATGTAAATACTTGGTTTTGTCGGTAAGAAAACCCCCAACTCAAAGCAAGATATCTGCTATAAATTTCTCTCTTTGACAGTGTTAAGATGGCCATACTCCCTAAGTTGATTTATAGATTCACTTCAATCCCTACCAGAATCCTAGCAGACTTTGTAGAAATTAACATGCTGATCCTAACATTCATATGGAAACTCAAAGGACCCAGAATAGCCAAAAAGATCTTGGAAAAGAATGAAGTTGAAGAACTCACACTTCACAGTTTCAAAATCTGCCACAAAGCTACAGTAATGAAGACAGTGGCATAAGGATAGAATTGAGAATCCAGAAATAAACTTGTGTATCTACAGTCAACTGATATTTGTTTGTTTATTTATTTTTGTCCATTGATTTTTGACAAAAGTGCAAAAACAACTAAACGGAGAAAGAGTAGTCTTTTCAGCAAATGGTGCTGGAGCAACTGGATATCCATGTGCAAAAGAATGAAGTTGGACCCCCTATCATCTTAGTTATCTAGTGCTCTTATAACAGAAATACCACAAGTGGGTGGCTTTAATAAACAGAAATTAATTTTCTCACAGTTTAGGAAGCTAGAAGTCCAAGTTCAGGGTGCTGGCTCTAGGGGAAGTTTCTCTTTCTCTCTCTGTCCTCTCTGGGAGAAGATCCTTATCTCTTTTCACTTGTATACCTAGGTTCCTTGGGGATCATGTGGTGTGTATCTTTCCCTCTGTTTATGCTTGCTCGCTTAATCTGCTCTTTTATATCTCAAAAGAGATTGACTTAAGACACACTCTACACTAAACTGCCTCATTAACATAACAAAGAAAATCCATTCCCAAGTGGGACTATAATCACAGGTATAGGCGTTTGGATTTACAATAAATATTTTGGGGGAACACAATTTAATCCATAACACCTACCTCATACCATATACAAAAATTAACTAAAAATGGATCAAAGACCTAAATATGAGAGCTAAAAATATGAAACTCTTGGAAGAAAACATAATGGTAAACCTTCATGACTCTGGATTTGACAATGGTTTCTTAGGTATAATACCTAAAGCACAAGCAACTAAAGCATCAATTCATCAACAAAACACAACCATTTTAAATGCATATGCACTGAATAATAAAGTTTTTGCATGAGGCAAAATCTAACAAAACTAAAGGAAGAAACAGACAAATCAACAATCATAGTTGAAGATTTTAATGTTTCTTCAGTAATTGGTAGAACAAGCAACCTAAAAGTCAGTAAAGACAAAAAAGATTTGAACATTATTAAGCAAGTTGATCTAATTGACATCCATAGGACACTACCTAACAAACACAGGATAGATATTCTTCTAATGTATAAATCACTGCCCTAGAGAAAGTCTTGCACATGACTTGGGAAAATATTAGAAACAAGTAAAATTGGAAAATGGATAAGGAATTGTGGCATTTTTATACAATGAAATACTGCATAGCAACTGAAATAAATCAGAGCTAATTTTATCTGCGTGTATTAATATGGATAAATCTCAAAAATATAATAATAAGTAGAAGAAGCAAGTACCATAATGATAAGTACAGTATGATACCAATTTATTAAAGGTTCTAAAACATACAAAGCAATGCTATATATTATTTATGGATACTACATAAAAAACCATTGCTGTTGAGTCTATTACAACTCTATAGGACAGCATAGAACTGCCCCACAGGGCTTCCAAGGCTGCTATACAGAAACACACTGCCACATCTTTCTCCCATCGGGCAGCTGGTGGGTTCAAACCTTTTGGTCAGTAGTTGAGCGCTTAACTCCTGTGCCACCAGGACTCCTCTGTATATTACATACTTAGTGAAAATACAACATTAGCAGTGTGGGAATGAGACATGCCACTTCAGGACAATGGCTGCCTCAAAGAAGAAAGGAGGAAATGGGAGCAGGCATTCGGCTGTATTTGTAATGTTCTAGGTTTTTTTTAGGAATTTTTTTTTAACAAAGAAAATAAATTATTTTTTAAGGAAAAAAAAACTTTTTTACCCTTTGTTAAAATATTGAAATACTAGAACCCATCTCAGTGATCAAGCGTAAGAGAATCCAACAATCTACCTACACCCAGGTTGCTGAAGAAAGCTTCTGGGAAAAACCACATCACCAAGCAGGATGGTGCCCCTCAAGACTGATGATTTCCATTTGGCGGTCTTAATGTCTTTCCTCCCATCTCAGGGGAAGAGATGGCCCTCTTTCTGTTCAATCCCTCTATCTCTACACGTAATCCCCTTCTCCTGCTCCCAACTCGAGGATCCCATTCCATTCATTATTGCCTCCCTCTCATGCTTCTTTAATCTCTGTTCTCCTTAGCCTACTACTGTCACTTAAAAGAAAACAAAAGAACTGATCGTGACCTTGATAACTGTCGCCTTTCTTTTATCTGCAGCTAAATTTCTCAGAAGGAAGTCTAATTACTTAGGTCCATTTCCTCAGCTCACTGCAATCTGGCTTTCACTACCATCACTCCATTGAAACTGATATGGCAAGGTCACCAACTATCCAACTTCCAAAGCCAGTGGATACCATCCAGTCCTTATCTTACTTACCTCTCTGTAGGTACTCTTTTTTTGAAATTCAGTCCCCCTGAAATTCTAAGACTCACATCTTTCTTGTTTTCCTCTCACCTCTCTTCTTCAGTCTCCTTTCTTGGCTTCCCCTGGCCTTCTTGCCCCACCCACTGTGATTATTCCAAATAGCTTTATATACTTTGCTTGCTTTTCTTCTACCTATGTGCTGATGAACTCCTACATTTTTACCTCCAGCCGGACCACTTTGCAAAACTCTAGACCTACATATCCAACTATCAAATGGACCTGTCTGCCTGGACGTTCCACAGGTATCTCAAATTCAACATATCCAAAATGAACTCATTATCTTTTCTATGGTGCTATCTCTTCCTGTTTCCCCCAGGGCATCCATCCCTTCCCTAATCCTGTTGCTGCTACATTAATTCAGGCCTAGTTCATCTCTCACCTGTGCTATTGCCCTCATCTTCTGCCTGGAGGTCTTCCTGGCTCCAGACTCTTCCTCTTTGGATATATTCTCCTCCCTACTGCCAGAGTTATTTTTCTAAAATGCAGATTTGATTAGTTCTCTCCTTTGCTTTAAATCCCTCAGTGACTCTCCTCTGTCCCCACCACAAAGTCCAGATTCCTCAGCATGGCTCACAAAGTCCTTTATAATCTGGTCTCAGCCCACTCATTCAGCCTCATCTCTAGTCCCTGCTCTGCTACACTCCAACAGTAATTGAAAAAATTAATATTGAAGCACCTCAGAGGCACCAACATACATCAATTGAACTATTACAATAAATGAAAAGTTTTGAAAACATTGTTTAATAGCACTAAACTGAAAGCTACCCAAATGTTCATCAACAGAAGGCTTTTGGCAGACACTGTGGCATATTTACTTATTAGAATAATACTCAGCAATGCAAAAGAATGATCTACTGCTCCATGCAACAACACTATGAATGAATCTCACAGATAAAATGATGAGCAAAAGAAGATAAGCACACAAGAGTACTATCTGTATGATTCTATTGACGTGAATTTCAAAGTTAGACAAAACTAATCTATAGTTATGGAAGTCAGAATAGTGGTTACTTCTAGGGGTAATATTGATTGGAAAGGGGCATAGGGGAAACTTCTGAGGATCTGGAAATGTTCCATATCTTGATCTGGGTGGTAATTACCTGAGAATCTATCTATCTATCTCTCTGTCTATCATCTATCTATAAATATTCATCAAGCTATGCAGTTAATATTTGTGTACTTTGTTGTATGTATGTTACACCTCAATAAAGAAATTGCTAGATTAAAAAAAAGTTGCTGAGTGGGCAGTGGGGAAATAGGTACACTGCTGGTGGCACCGTAAATCGATACAATCTTTTGGAAAGCAGTCAGGCAATATATGAGGAGAGTTATTACTTGACATCCTTCTGCCCACTAATTCCACTTTTGGTAAGACTTCTTAAGAAAATAATAATAAAAAAAATTAGAAGTCACTTGTATAAAGATGTTTAGAACAATATTATCCATAAAAATGAAAAACAGTATACAAAGAAAATGTCCAACTATCAGGAAAAGTTGAAGTAAAGTAACAGGAGTGCCTAGGAGGTGTAAATGGTTAATGGACTTGGCTGGTAACCAAAAGGCTGGAGGTTCGAGTCCACCCAGAAGTGCCTTGGAAGAAAGGTCTGGCAATCTACTTCTGAAAAATCAGCCATTGAAAATACTGTGAAGCACCATTCTATTCTGACACACATGGAGTCGCTCTGAGTCAGAATCAACTCAATGGCAACTGGTAACTAGTATAGTAAAGTAATACAACCGAACTACATGTAGTCATTTGAGATTGTTGTCTTACAACTTGTAGAAATACATGAAAAAATATATCCAAAATGATGTTAATTACAAAAAGCAAAATGCAAATAGCATGTACTCAATTATATCAGTTATCTAGTACTGCATACAAACTACCTAAAACTTAGTAACTTAAAACAGCTACTGTTTTATTGGCTCATAATTCTGTGGATCAGCCATTTGGGCTGGGCTCAACTGGATAGTGTTTTGGCTGGCGTAGTCTTGGGCCACTCCAGTCTACGGGCATCTGGCGGCTTGACTGGGTCTGGATGGTCTAAGATGGCCTCACTCACGTGTCTGATAGTTGGTTCTAGCTAAAGGATGGGCCTCTCTCTCTTCACATGATCTCTCATATCAAGCAGCCCAAACATCTTCACATGACAATGGCAGCATGCCAAGAGGGCAAGTGAAGAAACTGCAAGTCCCTTAACGTCATTTCTGCCTCCTTCTGTTGGTCAAAGCAAGTCACAGGCCAGCCAAGACAGTCAAAGGGAGAGGCCATAAACTCTACCTTTTGATGGGAGGAACATCTGGATAACACTGGACAGGGGTATGTGAACAGAGATGGAAGGAAATGTGGCCATTAAACAATCTACACACCAATGATTCACAGCCAATCCCAAAATGCACATGTAGATAATATGTATGTACACTGATAATCATCAAAAAGAACATTTCAAGATTGATTCTGAAGTACAACATTGTCCGTGATAGGATAATATCCATAGAACTACAAGGAAGACCAGTTAATATGGCTATTATTTAAATTTATGCACCAACCACTAAGGCCAAAGATGAAGAAATTGAAGATTTTTTACCAACTTCTGCAGTCTGAAGTTGATTGAACATTTAATCAGGATGCATTGATAATTACTGGTGACTGGAATGTAAAAGTTGGAAACAAAGAAGTATCAATACTTGGAAAATATGGCCTTAGTGATAGAAATGATGCCAGAGATGGCATGATAGAATTTTGCAAGACCAACGACTTCTTCATTGCAGATGCCTTTTTTCAACAACATAAACAGCGACTATACATGTCAACCTCACCAGATGGAAGACACAGGAATCAAATCGACTATATCTGTGGAAAGAGAAGATGGAAAAGCTCAATATTATCAGTCAGAACAAGGCCAGGAGCTAACCACAGAACAGACCATCAATTGCTCATATGCAAGTTCAGCTAAAGCTGAAGAACAAGCCCACGAGAGCCAAAGTACAACCTTGAGTATATTCCACCTGAATTTAGAGACCATTTCAAGAACAGATTTGATGCACTGAACACTAATGACCAAAGACCAGACAAGTTGTAAAATGACATCAAGGACATCATACATGAAGAAAGCAAGAGGTTATTAAAAAGACAAGAAAGAAAAGACCAAAATGGATGTCAGAAAAGACTCTGAAACTTGCTCTAAAAGTCAAGTAGCTAATGTGGGGCCAAGATGACAGAGTAGTCAGATGCTTCCAGTGGTCCCTCTTACAACAAAGACCCAAAAAAACAAGTGATTCGATTATATATGACAATCTAGGAGCCCAGAACATCAAAGGCAAAGTTGAGGAATCAGACTGTGTGGCAGGGGGAGGGAGAGACAGATTGGAAGCAGCGAGAAGTTACCAGAGCTGACCCGGCAAGAGCCTGAGCCCTTCAGGCCGGATCAGCCTGTTGTGTGCGGTGAGGCAAGCAGCGGCACTTGGGAGAGACCCAGTGGCAGAGAGTATACTTGGCCATCCAGAACCAGTGAGAAGCAACCCTCGATCGGCGAAAGATAAGTACTTGTGTCTGGCCTACTGTGTGGATCAAAGACACCCCTGTTTGGGAAAAACCTCTGTCCCATTTACCTCCCCACTCCCTGCTCTGCAGTGGGTCTGGGATGGCTTCAGCAATTGTCGAGTCCTCTGGGCCAGAAGTAGGAGCCATCACGCTCACTGAGCCATTTTACCAGCCTTGGAGAGGGAACAAATTAAAAAACAGGGGAAAAAATAAACTGCTGGCTCACCTAAGGTAGGATATCAGGGTAGGCACAGCTCCTTTGCCTAGGCACAGGCATAAAAGGTCCATGGACTTTGAGCCTTTCCCCCTGCAGAGACTTGTGTGGGCCCATTTCAACAGCATAGGCCCTCATTACCACAGTACAACAGGGTATATACTTGAAGTCTAATTTCAACTATGAAGTGGCAGGTTCATGACATTTGACACTGCTGTGCCCATTAAGCAGGGTCTTCATCTACCCACATCAGATGGGTAGATGAGGACTGGTGGCTCCACCAATGCCACCTAGCCACCTGGGACAGGGGCCCAAGAATAAGAGGTGCCCCCCTGTCCTTACAGTCAACAGCATTGGGTGCTCATAGTCCAGCTCCAAAACCCACCCACCTATGCACTCTAGGGAACAGGGACATGGTTTCCTCCTGGACAAGCAGGGGCGGCCGTCGACCCCCTGCCTTGCTCAGCATGTGACACCCTGCTGCAGCTGGATGCCTGTGCCTAAACCAATCACCCATGCCTGTCTAGCACTGTAGGTGAGTGCCTGCACCACACACTTGGTGACTGACTACCTGGACACCTGACCTGAATCCATACAGGAGGAGTGGGCAGACTGCTGGACTCACATACCTAGTGGCAGTTCTGGCCACCTGGTGGCAGGATGTTGGAGCTTCAGGGGCACTGGTGATTGGGCTAGCAACATGAGCAGCCTATTTGGGCATATCAAGACAAAACAAAACAAGATGCTAAGACATGGTAAGCAAAAATAAAATAAATAAATATAATAACTTATTGATGACTCGGAGGCAACAGTCAATATCAAATCACATAAAGAGGCAGATCATGATGGCTTCAACAATCTCCCAAAATAAAGAATCAAGAAATTTTCAAGAGGAAGAGAATTTCTTGGAATTATTGTAGGCAGAATACAAAAGATTAATATACAGAATGCTTCAAGAGATCAGGAAGGAGTTCATGCAAAATGGAGACCAAGCAATAGAGGAACTTAAGAAGATTAGAAAGGCATGATGACAAATTTACTAGGCTGCAAGAATCCATAGAGCGATAGCAATCAGAAATCCAGGAGATTAACAATAAAATTTCAGAATTAGACAACTCAATAGAAAGTCATAGGAGCAGAATTGAGGCAATGGAAGTCAGAATTAATGAGATAAAGCACTTGACATCAACTTATTTGAGGAAAATCAGATAAAAGGATTTAAAAAAATGAAGACGTCCTAAGAATTATGTTGGACTCTATCAAGAGGAATAATCTATGAGTGACTGGAGTACCAGAATGGGGTGGGGGTGGGGGGGAATAACAGAAAATACAGAGAGAATTTTTGAAGATTTGTTGGCAGAAAAATTCCCTGATATCCTGAAAGATGAGAAGATATCTATTAAAGATGCTTATGAAACCCCAGATAAGGTAGATGCTAAAAGAAAGTCACCAAGACATATTATAATCAAACTTTCCAAAATCAAAGATAAAGAGAGAATTGTAAGAGTGGCTAGGGATAAATGAAAAGTCATGTACAAAGGAGAGTCAATAAGAATAAGCTCGGACTACTCAGCAGAAACTATGCAGGCAAGAAGGCAATGGGATGACATATAGAAAGCCTTGAAGGAAAAAAACTGCCAGCCAAGAATTATATATCCAGCAAAACTGTCTCTCAAACATGATGGAGAAATTAGGGCATTTCCAGATAAA
>NW_004444144.1:467490-498341 GCF_000243295.1 Trichechus manatus latirostris
GTGAGAATAGCAGCATAATTGGAAGAGCGTGGTCAATGTCACTGAATTGTGCATGTAGAAATTTTTGAAATGGTGTATGTTTGGCTATCTATATTTTCACCAAAAAAAAAAAGGTCGAGAAGGGAGAGGGTTGACATGTTGTGGGGTTGTTAACCAATGTCATAAAACAATATGTGTAATACTGTTTAATGAGAAACTATTTGTTCTGTAAACCTTCACCTGAAGTACAATAAAAAAAAAAAAAGGTAAAAAAAAAAAAGTTTGCTGAGAGTTTTTTATCAGACATGAATGTTACATTTTGTCAAATACTTCTCCCGCATCTATTGAGATGATCACATGGCTTTTCTGTTTTAGTTTGTTAATAGGGCAAATTACATTGACTGATTTTCAAACGTTATACCAAATTTGCATTCCTGAGATAAACCCCACGTGCTCATGGTGTATTATTCTTTTATTTATCGAAGGATTTGGTTTGCTAAAATTTTGTTTAGAATTTTTGCATCTATGCTCATGAAGAATATTGTTCTCTAGTTTTCTTTTCCTGTAAAGTCTTTGTCTGATTTTGATATCAAGGAAGAGTTTGGGTAACATCTTCATTTAGATATTAATAATATCACTTTTGTATTATTTCTTTCCTAACTGTTTGGTATAATTCACCAACCAAATAATCTGGACTTGGAGTTCTTTGTGGGAAAGTTTTAAACTACAAATTCAATTTCTTTAATAGGTATAGGGCTGTTCAGTTCATCTATTTCTTCCTGAATAAAATTGGGCAGTTTGTGTCATTCAGAGAATTTGACCATTTCTTCTAAGTTATTGAATTTATTGGTATATAGATGTTTACAATATTCCCTTATTATCCTTTTAAAATTTGTAGAATATGTATGATGTCACCTCCCAGTTTTTATGCTATTGTTGTCATACATGTCACTTCTACGTATGACATAAATCCCATAATACATTTTTATCATTATTTCATCATTATTTGTATTTAAACAATGTTTTCTTTTAAAGAAATTCAAATAACAAGAAAAAAGCCTTATATATTTACCAGGTATTACTATTTCTAGGGCTCTTCATTTCTTTGCGTAGATTTATATTTCCGTCTGGTATCATTTTCTTTCTGCTTAAAGGATTATAACATTTCTTATAATGCAGGTCTGCTGCTGATAATTCTCTTATCTTTTGTATGTCTGCAAAAGTCTTTTTGCTTCCTTCTTTTTTTAATTAACATTATTTTAAAGTTTCTGTTATGATTTTCTTCTTTAATCCATGAGTTATTTAGAGCGTTATGTTTCGATTGCCAAGCGTATGGAGATTTCCTAATTATCATTTTGTTTCTAATTTCTAGCATAATTACACCATGATTAGAGACTTATACTATGTATAATCTAATAATTTGAAATTGAGACTTTCTTTATAGCCCATGTAAGGTCAATTTTTTGTAAATATTCTATAAGTGATTATGTCAGGTTTTTTTTTAATTTAATATTTCCAATTATAATCATGTCCTTCAAATCTACAGGCTTACTCATTTTTTGTCTGCTTGTTCTGTCAACTTCTGAGAGGTATGTTAACTTCTCCCATGATAGTTGTTGATTTGTCTATTTCTTCTTGCAATTTTGTCCAACTTTGCTAATCAATAAGCACATGCTGATGAGTAATGTCTGTCAAGTTCAAGACACTGCTGATCGTGGTAGCTAAGCAAAAAAGCAGGCATAGCATGCAGGGAACACATTCAACTCACACAAGGCTGGCTTGCACACTCATACCTTAAATAACTGCAAATCTCAGCCACACATTCCCACTTGATGATTTTCCTACACATAAGACACCTCAAAGCAGAATGCATTATGTGATCTTTAAATAAATGGTGATAATTCCTAGGCTATTAAATTTTGGGGGAAAAAGTCCCCAACATTTTTGTCTTTGACTTCAACCATGACAATTTTCTACATGGAACATATGGTCCTTTTCTCTTTTATTCATTTCCTGTAGAATAGAATGGATAAGAACATACGTGATGATTAAGGTTGTGGGTCAACTTGGCTGGGTCATGATTCTCAGTGGTTTGACAGTCATATGATGTTGTGATCATTTCCATGATGAGATTTGATATGATGTGATCACCTCCATGATGGGATCAGCTGTGAGTAGCCAATCAGTTGAAAGCGAGCGTGGCATGCATTGAACATAAGTGGATATTCTGGCAAGGCTTGTGGGCTTTTGCAGCTGGCTCCTGTTCGTCTGACCTCCGGTTCTTGGGTCCTGAGCTAGCAGCTGAGCTGCAGTCTTGTCTGCCAGTCTTGGGATTCGTCAATCTTCACAGCCTGTGAGCAACAGCATTGCTCACCAACCTGCCAATCTTGGGTAGCCAACCCCTGCGGCTACATGAATCAGAAGATGCCTCTATCCTGACCCACAGACTTGGAACTTTCCAGCCTCTACAATAGCATGAGCCATTTCCTTGATATAAATCTCTTTCTGTAAATATATTTATACACTTTACTAGTTTTGCTTCTCTAGAGAACCCAACCTAAGAAAACATATAAATGTCCAACAGAAAGATGGAAGAAGACAGAACAAGGATGTTCTATGTTGTGATAAGATCTTCTCAGAGCTAGGGACAAGTTAAGTTCTCCAGATAGACTTGGAGCCTTCCTTTCACTCAACAACAGCAATTGTTGGACTTCATAGAGCACTTGCTGTGCACCAGGCAGTCCCCTACGTGCTTTCCATGGATTAGTATTAAACACTCACACCAATCTTATGAAGTAGACACTATTCTTATCTCTAGTGTACAGACGATGACTTGCAACGTAGACAGATTAAACATTTCTAGCCAGGGCTTCCCTGAAAGCAAAGCCTAAGACAAAGCTTCTGGATGGGCAGTTTAATTGGGAAAATGTTCCTGGGAGCAGGAGTGAGGGACAGGAGGAGAGAGCTGGGAAGAAAAGAGAACCGACACAAGGATGTGTTATTGAGTTGACCAGCACGGCAGTAGATTGCTTGCTTGATCCCACAGGATCTTCGAAGACTTGTGAATCCAAGGAAGACAGAAGACACAGTTATCCATCAGCTACCTGCCCTTCACCCCACTGGTCAAAATTTTCCCCACAGTGCATTAAGTGCTATACTTCCAAGCGGCACACGAGTGGGAGCTGAGTGGAGTCCTGTAGACATACCACGCAGCGTGTCGGAAAAGCCCCAAGACAGAAATCCAGAGATATGTGGCTTGGAGGCTGTCAGGCTACACCTGTCCAGGCTTGCATAGAATTGGTCACCATACCAGTGGTCAAAATATGAAGTGGCATTGAGAGCTTTTTAAGTGCACAAGAGGTATCCTACTCAAGGTCATATCACCGGCATGGTGGAGCATGTAAGAGTTAGGATTGGAACTTAAAGTCCTGTGGGATCTCTGGCCAGAAACATGTCATTCTTGTTATGGTTCGCTCTTGCTGTTGCTACAGACACAGGAGGCAGGAGGAGGTGAATAGAGGGTGTGGGGAGTACAAGTGTTGGTGACTTTAATGTACTACATTGTAAGGTACTATAAGTACACTACATCTTATAGTCACTGCTAGATATTACATCTTGAGTTGTCAGAGCAGCAGGATCTGCAAGGGTCACACATAACTGCTGCATGTCCCACAGTCCCTGGGGATGGGTCACACACTTGCATCTGCAAAGCTACCTGGGGTGGGAGTTGGAGAGTAGGCAGCAAGCACAGGATAGTATGGGGACTTCTATGACAGCATAGGCTTTTCCCCTCACACCTCCTCACTGTTAGGCTGCTCCCCATTTGGTTCTTTCAACACACAGGAGGCTTCTAAGTAAGCCCGGGCTCATATGCCTGCCACTTCATCTGTTCATGGACTAGTATGCGCTTTTCTGATAGAATGTTCCACTCCCTCTACCATCTCCTTGATTACTGCCTGCTGTCTTCTATTTTGCCTTAAATATTTTTTATTTTTTGAGGCAGCATGGGCTTTGACCTCAGCCCTAGGTCTGAATACCAGTTCTGCCACTTGCTAGCTTTATGACTTTGGCAAGTGACTTTCTTGATCTGTAAAATAAAAACAGGCCTTGTTCTAAAACCTGAAGACAACCCCAGGCCTTGCTGGCTGTCAAGTTTCTTATCAAAGCACAGATTATGCTTATAAGGATTTGGCTCTGCTAAACACCAGAAAATTTCTGGAGCAAATAATTCAGAACCTTTACTCCTTGCATTTTTTCAACAAGTATTTGAGCAAGGCACCATTCTAGGTGTTGGGGACAGAGTAATGAACAAATTAGGCAACAGTCCTACCCATTAGGAATTTGTATTCTAACTAATACTAATGGGGTGTCAGACCATACAAAAGTAAATGAATTAATTAATAAGTGCTATGGAAGGAATAAAACAGGGCACTATGTTAGAAAGTGACTGAGGGAAGACGCAGGGCAGAAAGAAAGCTGCTTTAACCAGAGGGGTTATGAAAAGGTTCTCTGAGGAGGTGACACTTGAGTTGAACTGTAAAGGGTGAGAACGGGCCAGCCATATGTATCAGTTATTGTTTTAGCTTCCTAGTGCTGCTGTAACAATACCATAAGTGGATAGCTCTAAAGAACAGAATTTTATTTTCTCACAGTTTAGGAGGCTGGAAGTCCAAATTCAGGGCACAGTCTACAGGGTGAGGCTCTTTCTGTGTTGACTTTGGGGGAAGATCCTTGTGTCTCTCAGCTTTCGTAGTTCCGACTTTCCTTGGTTCCTTGATGATCTTTTCCACCACCCCCATTTGTACTTCCTTGTCTCTGTGTCTATGATGCTTACATGATTACATTTAGGACACACCCTACACTGATATGGCCTCATTAATGAAACAAAGAAAACCTTATTTCCAGATAGGATTATATACCTATATGGATATAGGTGTAGGGGTTAGCATTTCAACACATATTTTGGGGGGACACAATTCAATCCGTGAGTTATCTACTGCTGCATAACAAATTACCCCCAAATTTAACAGCTTAAAACAACAAACATTTATTATCTCACCATTTCTGTGAGGAAATCAGGGTATGGCTTGGCTGAGTGTCTCTGGCTCAGGGTCTTTCACAAAGTTGAAATCAAGACATTGGGTGGGTTTGCAGTCAACTCAAGGTTCTCCTGGAGGAGGATGGGCTTATAAGCTCACTCATGTGGCTGTTAGCTAGCCTTGGCTAGCTGTTGGCTGCAGACATCAGCTCCTTGCCACATAGACCTCTCCACAGGGCAGCTCACAACAGGTGGCTGGCTTCCTTCAAAGCAAGCCAGCAAGAGAGTGAGAAAGCACCCAAAACGCGAGCTATCGTCTTTTTGTAGCTCTTCACCTCTACTACATTCTATTCTCTAGAAGCGGGTCACTAAATCCAGCCCATGCTCAAGAAGAGAGCATTACCCAAAGGCATGGATACCAGGAGGCAAGGATGATTGGGACTGTGTTAGAGCTGCCTACCATGCCATGCAGAGCTGGGAAAGAGAGTTCAAGGCAGAGGGAACAGAAAGTGCAAACTGAGGGGGTGGGGGAACTCTAGTCATGTTTGAGGAATTGAAAGGAGGCTGATGGGCCTAGCATATACAGAGTAAAGAAAAAAAATGATAGGAGATGCAGTAGTCAGAAGGCAGACCAGGCAAGGCCTGATAAGAAGCTTTCATTTTATTCCAAGTGCAGTGAGTGGGGAGTCAGTGAAAGGTTTTATGTAATCTAACCACTTCACATTTTCTAGCAGACCCTTTGGCTGCTGGGTGATAGAGGACAAGAGGAAATATGAAGACCAGTTAGGAGACAGAAGAAAAGGACTAGGATGAGGGCTGTGCCAGTAGAGATAAGTAGAGGGATCCAAGCTCTATAGTGGATATAGCCCCACCAAGACCTGCTAGAGCCAATGTGGAGCATGAGGGAAAAAGTTTCCTTTGCTCAAAAAATTTTAATGGTATGCAATTTCCTACCCAACTAAGAATAAAGACCTCAGGGTCCTATAAAATAGTCCCTAAGATATCCTACCAGTCTTAACTCTCACTGTGTTTCCTTTACCTGGGGGACTGTCCCCACCATCTGCATCTGTCAAACTCATACCTTTTTCTTCAAGACATTTCTCAAGTGCCACCACCTATATGAAGGCTTTCATGATTTCTTCTTTAGGTCCCCGTTGCTCTTTGTCTGATCCCTTTTTAGTATTTATCATGTCTTTTCCAGTATCAGTAGTTCATGTCTGGATTATAAGCTCCTTGAGAACAGGCATTCTGCTTCCCTTATTTTTATAACCCATGCAGCACCCAGAGCTTGTGTACATACAATCCTTGCCCAACTAATATTTGTCAACTTGAATTAAACTGGGAACTAAGTGATTATAGCAGCTTTAGCTGGCTGTAAAGTTTTCCTGAGAAATAAGACAAAAACTTCCTTTTAGTTGACACCAAGTTATAATTTTCCTATCACAACTCACAAATTCAGAAATCTTGCATTTCAAAGTACAAGAAAAGTATCTATAGTATGGTACCTTTCATGTGGAAAAAGAAAGGATCATGGGAAAAATATACTGTTCTCCTCATTTTTGCAAAAAGAAATAAAGGATGGATAAAGCAGAAACTAATGAGATTAGCTAACTGCAAAGAATGTGTGGGAGTAGGGTTGAAGAATAAGAGAGGAAGAATGGGATAAGGAACAAATAGAAAAGGAACAGCAAAAGAAGTCCACAATCACCAGGAGAAAGGAAGTTAATAAAGATCAGAGCAGAAATAAATGAAATAGAAAATAGAAAAAATCAACAAAACTAGAAGTTAGTTCTTGGAGAGAATCAATAAAATTGACAAACCACTGGCCAAACTGACAAAGGAAAAAAAATGAGAAGACACAAATAACTAAAATAAGAAACGAAATGAGCGACATTACAACAGAACCAACTGAGATAAAAAACAGCATAACAGAATATTATGAAAAAGTATACTCCAACAAATTGGAAAACCTAGAAGAAACGAACAAATTTCTAGAAACACACTACCTACCTAACACAAATAGAGATAGAAAATCTAATATACTCATAATAAAAGAAGAACTGCAATTAATAAGTTTAGATGGGCTGATTAAAACAGAAGATCCTCATTTGGCAAACACCACAGAAATAATTGTTGCAGGCAAGAATCATCAAAAAAAATGTTAAAATTCATAGGCAAAAGTATAATGAGACACAGGATATTTGTTTAGTTTTAAGCATCTCCGCAGAAGGTATTTATTAATGTCAAAGAGAAGAACAGTAGAAACCTAGAAGACATCACTTTAACAAAGTGATCTAAGTTAAAAGTAAAAGGCTAGAAAAATATTTACCATACTAACACTAGTCAGAAGATAACTGGAGTAGCTATACTAGTATCAGACTAAATAGATTTTAAAGCAGAGGATATCACTAGGGATAAAAAAGATCATTCCATAACGATAAGTGGTTAATTAATCAAGAGGATGGAACAATCCTAAATGTTTATGCCCTAGTGACAGAGCTTCAAATTACATGAGGCAAAAACTGATGGGGCTTCAAGGAAAAACAGAGAATTCACAAGTATAGTCAGAAATTTCAATACTCCTTGCAGAAAATCAGCAAGGTTAGAGTAGACATAAATAGCACTATCGTCTTAATTATCTAGTGCTGCTATAACAGAAATACCACAAGTGGATGGCTTTAACAAACAGAAATTTATTCTCTCACAGTTTAGGAGGCTAGAAGTCTGAATACAGGGTACCAGCTCCAGAGGAAGCCTTTTTCTCTTTGTTGGCTCTAGGGAAAGTCCTTGTCATCAATCTTCTCTTGGGTCTAGGAATTTCTCAGCACAGGAACGGTGGGTCCAAAGGACATGCTCTGCTGCTGGCTCTTCTTTCTTGGTGGTATGAGGTCCCTCTCTCTCTGCTCACTTCTGTCTTTTATATCTCAAAAGACATTGACTCCAGACACAACCTAGTCCTGTAGATTGTGTCCAGCCTCATTAACACAACTGCCTCTAATCCTGCCTCATTAACATCAGCGAGGTTAGGATTTACAACACGTAGGATAATTACATCAGATCACAAAATAGAGGACAACCACACAATACTGGGAATCATGGCCTAGCCAAGTTGACACACATTTTTTAGGGGACACAACTCAGTACATGACAACTATTAACCAAATGATTTGAATGACATATATCAAACGTTCTACCTAACAATAACAGAATATACATTCTTTTCAAGTGCACATGGAACATTCACCAAGATAGATCATGTTTTGGGCCACAAAACAAGTTTCAATAAATTCAAAAGAATTCAAGCTATACAAAGAAAGTTCTTTACTACAGTGGAATTAAATTAGAAATCAGTAACAGAAATATTCTTTTTAAATCTCTAGTACTTGGAAACTAAATAACACACTTTGGCTGCTAACCAAAAGGTCAGCAGTTCAAATCCACCAGCAACTCCTTAGAAGACCTATGGGGAAGTTCTACTCTATCCTATAGGGTCACTATGAGTCAGAATCAACTCTATGGCAACGAGTTTAGTTTGGTTTGGTTTGGTTTAAACAACATATGGGTGAAAGAAGAAATCAAAAAGGTAATTAAAAATTATTTTGAAGTGAATGTAAATGAAAACACAGCATATCAGAATTCGTGAGATGCTGCTTGTCTTAATTATCTAGTGCTGCTATAACAGAAATATCACAAGTGGATGGCTTTAACAAAGAGAAATTTATTCTCTCACAGTCTAGGAGGCTAGAAGTCTGAATTCAGGGCACCAGCTCCAGGGGAAAGCTTTCTCTCTCTGTCGGCTCTGGGGGAAGGTCCTTGTCATCAATCTTCCCATGGTCTAGGAGCTTCTCAGTTCAAGGACTTCAGGTCCAAAGGACATGCTCCCCTCCTTGTTCTTCATTCTTGGTGGCATGAGGTCCCCCTGTCTCTCTGCTCACATCTCTCCTTTATATCTCAAAAGAGATCATCTCAAGATACAACCTAATCTCGTAGATTGAGTCCTGCCTCATTAACATAACTGCCTCTAATCCTGCCTCATTAACATCATGGAGATAAGATTTATAACACACGGGAAAATCACATCAGATGACAAAATGGTGGACAATCACACAATACTGGGAATCATGGCCTATCCAAGTTGACACACATTTTTGGGAGACACAATTCAATCCTCAACACTGCTAAAGCAGTTTTGAGGGGGAGATTTATAGCACTAAACTCCAATATCAAAATAGAAGAAAAGTTTCAAATCTATAACCTCAGTTTCCACCTTAAGGCACTAGAAAAAGAAGAGTAAATTAAACCCAAAGTAAGAAGAAGAAAGCAAATAATAAAGAACAAAGCAGAAACCAATGAAATAGAAAACAAAAAACGATGGAGCAAATCAACAAAACCAAAAGCTAGTTCTTCATAAAAATTGATAAAAGTCTTGCCAGACCAGGTATTAAAAAGATAATAAGGGAATGTTATAAACAACTTTATGCCAATAAATTTGACAACTTAAAGGAAATGGACAATTTCCTTGAATGACACAAATTACTAAAGTTAACTCAAGAAGAAACAGATAACCTGAATAATCTATACCTATTAAAGAAAATTACATAATTAAAAATACTCCCACAGAGAAAACTCTAGACCCGGATGACTTTATGAGTGAATTCTACCAAACATCTAAGGAAGAAATAATACCAATTCTACACAAACTCTTCCAAAAACATAGAAGAGAAAGGAATAGTCCCCAACTTGTTCTACAATGCCAGCATTACCCTTAAAACAAAACTAAACAAAGACGTTTATTTTTATTTTATTTATTTTTCTCATTAAACAGTTAGTACACATATTGTTTTATGGCATTCATTAACAACACCATGACACATCAACACTCTCCCTTCTTGACCTTGGGTTCTCTATTACCAGCTTTCCTGTCCCCTCCTGCCTTCTAGTCCTTGTCCCTGGGCTGTTGTGCCCCACTAGTCTCGTTTTGTTTTATGGGGCTGTCTAATCTTTGGGTAAAGGGTGAACCTCGGGAGTGACTTCATCACTAAGCTAAAAGAGTGTCTTGAGGGCCGTACTGTTGGGGTTTCTCCAGTCTCTGTCAGGCCAGTAAGTCTGGTCTAAACAAAGACATTTAAAAAAAAAAAATACTACAGACCAAATATGTCCCATGAATATAAAAAAAAAAACAAAAAAAACCCATTGCAGTTGAGTAGATTCCAACTCAAAGTAACTCTATAGAATGGAGTAGAACTGCCCTCTAGGGTTTCCAGGGAGTGGCTGGTGGATTTGGACTGCTAACCTTTTGGTTAGCAACCGAGCTCTTAACCACTGCATCACCAGGGCTCCACCTCATGAACACAGATGCAAAAATTCTAAACAAAATGTTAGAAAATCTAATTCAACAGTCTATTAAAAAGATCAAGTGGGGTTTATCCCTGGAATGCAGGGTTAGTTTAACACTTGAAAATTAATCAATATAATTCACCATATTAACAAACTAAAAGAAAAATCACATGATCATCTTAATAGATGTCAAGAAAGCATTTAACAAATTCTAATATCCATTCATGATAAGAACTCTGAGGTAACTAGGATTAGAAGAGAATTTCTTCAACCTGATCAACAACTTCCAAAGAAATCTGTAGCTACCATCATACTTATTGGTGAAAACCAAAATACTTCCCCCTGAGATTAGAAACAAATAGGAATGTCTGCTCCTACTGCCTCAATTCAACATCGTACTGGTGGTTCTAGCCAGTGCCATCAGGCAAGAAAAAGAAATAAAATGTATCTGGATAAGATAGGAAGAAGTCAAACTGTCTTTCTTTGCAGATGACATGATTGTGTAGAAAATATGGAATCTATAAAAAAGCTACTAGAACTAATAATTGAAATTAGTAAGGTTGCAGGATGTTAGATCAACATACAAAAATCAATTGTATTTTTCTATCCTAGCTGCAGTGCAGTGAATTACTTAGTATGGCCCTTCTAGCCTTAGTCTTTGTGACTCCCACACAATGATTGGTGGGACTATGCAAATAAGTTGCTTGTGGCCCACCGAGGGCACTGGACAGCTTGCTGTTAATGCAAATAAGGTGTATGGAGTCTATGATGGTTAAGGTTATGTGCAACTTGGCTGGGCCATGATTTTCAGTGGTTTAGCAATTATACAATGATGTAATTTGGCAGTTACATAATGATGTAGTCATCCCCCATTTTGTGGTCTGATGTAATTGTCTTCCATTTTGTGATCTAATGTAATTATCCTCCATTTTGTGATATATTATAAATCCTAGCCTCTATACCTGCAGTTATTGTTCCATTTGGGAGTGAGTTGTCCATTATGTTAATGAGGCAGGATTAGGGTGGGATGTATCTTGAGTCACCATCTTACTAGAGTGTGTGACTCAAGTCATCACGCTTACCCCAGTCACCACCTGTACCACCCTTATTCAAGTCATACCCTTACTTGAGTCATACCTTTTATCTTACAAGAGATAAAAGGAGAGAGAAGTGAGCAGAGATGAGGGGACCTCTTAGACTCAAGAGACACACAGAAAGCTGTAACACTAGAGATGCTGAGAGACAGCAAGAAGCAGTGGCAGAGAACAGGCAGCAGGAGAGCCAGGAGACCTGCGAGAGACGTTGCGGTGGGTTTCCCCACCCACAGAGCAAGGTGGCTACAATGGGTATGCTGGCTCATGGAGGGAAAGAGCGAGCGTCTTTGGGCAGGAGGGTTCCTGGCAGAGTAGGGTGCCTCTGGGCACTTGTCCTCGGAGCTAGGCTTGCCGACCTACGGAGCTAGACAGCTGAGTGCCTTCAGACTGAGGCTTACTGGCAGAGTGGGGTGCCCCCGGGCACTTATTGGCAGAGCTAAAGAGATTTGTAACACTTGCCCCCCAAGCAGGGCAGTGCCTGGGCAAAGGAGTCAAGGGGCTGAGAGCCGGAGAGAAAAGCCTGCCTGTGGGCATAGCTGAGAACAGGCTGTCCTGATCAAAGAACTGTATCCTGAGCATTCCTGAACCTGAGTTGTAATCTGTTACTTCCCTAATAAACCCAATAATTGTGAGTATTGTCTGTGAGTTCTGTGTGGCCATTGCAACGAATTATTGAACCCAGCAGAGAAGTAGAGATTTCTGTGGGAGGGAGAGCTGGTGTCAGAATTGGTAAAAATGGAGGATGGAGGTATATTTGACCTCTACCTCATAGGAATCAGCTTTAGGCTGATGCTGATGGCAATTCGCTCTTCCCCTTGTGAAGTTATAGAAGGTCAGATGCCTCTGCCACACCATTTTTACACTAGCAATGAACAGTCAGAAATTGAAATTAAAAATACCACTTACAGTATCATAAAAATATGAAATAGTTAGAAATAAACTTGGCAAAAGCAGTGAAAACCCTGTACACTAAAAACTACAAAATATTGCAGAAAGAAATTAAAGATCTAAGTGAATGGAGAGCTATTCCTTGCTCATGGATCAGGAGGTTCAATATTGTAAAGATGTCAATTATCCTTACATTAATCTATAAATTAAATGCAATCTCAATCAAAATCCCAGCAGTATTTTTTGTAGAAGTAGAATGGTGAGAGTGGGGAGGGGGGTGAGGCTCATGTTCTGCTGTTGCTGTCTGTCCCTAGTGGGGGCCTGGGCTCAGGCCCAAGGAGGGCTGGGGTTGGGCACCCTGCCATGGCAAGGCACGACAGCTGTGGTCCCCACCCCAGGCTGGCAGCACCACTTCTGTTTGGTGGACAATTCACCTGGGGTAGGCCTTTTGTCCACTCCCAATGCAGGTACTGAGCTTGCTGCAATCCCTCGGGGGCCAACCATCTGCTCTGGGTTGGGGCTGTGGGCCCGTGGGAAGGCGAGGTTGACTTCCCACACCTTAGCCATGCACCATGCATAGGTGTGTTGGTCTGTGGCTAGAGGGAGGTCCCCGGGCACCTGTAAAGATCTGCACTGCCCAAGGGAGTGCTACATTAAATAGAAAATAAAAACACCATGTCAAGTCAAAAGAGAGACCTCAAAAGAAAGGAAAAGGTTTATATTTTAGTACCTTCAATGGTCCTTTTCCCCTGCTTTTTGAACAAGGGTACACATTTTCATTTTGTGCTGAGTTTCATGAATTTTGTAGCCAGTCCTGTTGTCCCATTGTTAGACCATGTCTCAGTTTAGCTTCAGGCTATCAGAGGAGGGAACAGTTTACTGAGGAGGAAAAGTGACTTATTTGCTTATTCCACCCTTATTTACCTTTGTCTTAAAGGTGTTTATACATGGAGTCCTATTGCTTGCTGTTCCAGGTGTTGGAAGACGACAGCACTGATGACTGCTTTCTGGGAATGGCGCTGCCAACCACGGATAGAATTTCTTGATGGTGCACACACAGGGACGAACCATGCCCCCCATCGCTGAAGTCCTATAACTTTCAGTTTTGACATGGTATAGTCAGAATAATTCGGCAACCTCATCTTCAAGGAAGCCACACACAAAAAGCTGGCTGGCCAGCCAGAAGAGAAGGACTGCTTATGACATGGGTGGCAACATACGAAGGAGAGCTTCTCCAGGGTGCATCTGTTTCAGCTTTATTGAAAACCACTCTGGTGAAAAGAGATTCCTCCTTTTGGAGGTACCAGCTTGAGTGCCCAATAGGTCTTTGAACCTATTGGGGCATCGTTTATTCCTGCAGTTAAGACCTTTATGCACTGAAAAAAGCAGCTTCATACCAATGCAGTGGTGACAGTCAACAGCGTCATATGCGCATATGAAGGGCAGGATGGACAGTTCTCGAGATGCAGCAGCTTACGCTCCCTGGGAAGGCACGGTCCTGGTGTCTGATTTTCTCACAGAAACAATGCAGTAGGTGGCTACATGCTCAAGGGCTTAACTTTAACTCCTCTTTTTTTTTCTTTGACTTGCTTTCATTCTTTTCTTTATAATTTATTTTTTGTGGTTGTTGAGAATATACACAGCAAAACATACATCAGTGCAACAGCTTTTACGTGCAAATTCAATAACATTGATTACATTCTTCAAGTCATGCAACCATTCTCATCCTCCTTTTCTGAGTTGTTCCTCCCCTATTTACATAAACTCACTGGCCCCTAAGGTTCCTATCTAATCTTTTGAGTTGCTGTTGCCAGTTTGATGCCATATAGACAGATTTTAAATGAGCATAATGCTCCAGGCAGACACTCTTTACTAGCTAAGCTAAATTACTGTTTGGGTTTAAGAAGACTTTAGGGGATATTTTTGGCTTATGGTTTAAAGATTATCTCAGGGTAAGGTTTCAGGGGCTCATCCAGCCTCAGTGGCTCCAGAAAATCTGGATTCCATGAGAATTTGAACTTCTGTTCTGCATTCTCCCTCTTTTGATCAGGATTCTTCTATAGAATCTTTGATCAAAATGCTCAGTAACGGTAGCCAGGCACCATCCAGTTTTTCTGGTCTTATGGTAAAGGAGGCAATTGTTCATGGAGGCAATTAGCCACACTTTCCATTTCCTCCTCCTTTTCCTGACTCTCCTTCTTCCTCTGTTGTTCCAGGTGAATGAAGATCTATTGTGCCTTGGATGGCCGCTTGCAAGCTTTTAAGACCCCAGACACTACGCAATGAACTAGGAGATAGAACAAAAGTACTAACCATGATATTAATCCAATTAACTGGGATGTCCCATGAAACCATGACCCTAGACCTCCAAACCAAGGAACCAAATCCCATGAGGTATTTGGTTGTACATAAGCAGCCTCAGCACCTTTTTTTTTTTTGTCATTGTTGTCAATATATCTATCATAAAACTTCTGTTAACTCTTCTTTTCTAATAACCATAAAAGCCATATTCAAACTAGCCATAAAAAACCAAAAAACCAAACCTGTTACCGTCGAGTCAATTCCAACTCATAGTGACCCTATAGGACAGAGGAGAACTGCCCCATAGAGTTTCCAAGGAGTACCCGGTGGATTTGAACTGCCAACCTTTTGGTTAGCAGTCATAGCACTTAACCACTATGCCACCAGGGTTTCCAAATTAGCCATAAGTTATATAATTGTACACTATCTAATATAAGCTTTAATGTTTATCTTGTATCCTGCTACTCTGCTGAATCTTTCTATTAGTTCCAGTAGATTTCTCGTGCAGTCTTTAGGGTTTTCTATGTATAGTATCATATCATCTGCAAACAGGGACAGTTTAACTTCTTCTTTACCAGTTTGGAAGCCCTTTATTTCTTTTTTTTGCCTTATTGCTCTAGCTAGAACTTCCAGCACAATGTTAAACAGGAGTGGTGATAAAGGGCATCCTTGTCTTGTTCCTGTTTTCAAGGGGAATGTTTTCAGCCTCTCTCCATTAAGAATGATGTTGGCCATTGGTTTTGCATAGATGCCCTTTATTATGTTGAGAAATTTCCCTTCTATACCTATTTTACTGTGAGTTTTTATCAGGAATGGGTGTTGGACTTTGTCAAATGAGATGATCATGTGATTCTTTTCTTTCCTTTTATTTATGTGGTGGATTATGTTGTTTGATTTTCTAATGTTGAACCATCCTTGCACACCTGGTGTGAATCCTACTTGGTCGTGGTGTATTATTTTTTTGATATGATGCTGAATTCTATTGGCTAGAATTTTGTTAAGAATTTTTGCATCTATATTCATGAGAGATATTGGTCTCTAATTTTCTTTTTTTGTGAAGTCTTTGCCTCATTTTGGTATTAGTGTTATGCTGGCTTCATAGAATGAATTTGGAAGTGTTGCTTCCTTTTGTATGCTCTGAAATAGTTTGAGTAGAACTGGTACAAGCTCTTCTGTAAATGTTTTGTAGAATTCTTCAGTGAAGCCATCGGGGCCAGGGCTTTTTTTGGTTGGGAGTTTTTTGTATTACCTTTTCAATCTCTTCTCTTGTTATGGGTCTGCCTAATATAAGCTTTAAAACGTAAATCAGTTTGGTAATGAAGAAATAGATCATACAGATTTTCAGTTAACTTGGTTAAATTTTTTAGGAGATTATCTAGGAAGGTAACTTGTACAGGGGTGGGAAATGTGAGAGGAAAGGGCCAAAAAGGGAGGAGGAGCCATGGGCAGAGCCAGGGGGCAGTGGGTTTCGGGGTTGGTAAGTACGCACGGCCTGCATCACTTTCTAAGATGGGGTAACTGGCAAAGAGCTCCCGGGGTGAATCTCTGAAGTGTGCGGTGCTCTAAGTCATCTAAGTCAAGGGGACCCATATCATCCCTTTTATTATCAGTTATTAATGAAATTAACATTAATATCCCTGGAATGGGAAATATCAAATATGTTTATATGCTGGAGAGAGACTCAAAATTTCTCCCTTTGTTGTTGCTGCTGTTGTTGGGTGCCGTCAATTCTGACTCATAGCGACCTCATGTGACACAGTAGACTGCCCCATAGCGTTTTCTAGGCAGTAATCTTTTTTTTTGCTGTTATATTTTAACTTTCTCTTTTTTTCATTGTGCTTTAGACAAAGGTTTACAGAGCACATTAGTTTCTCATTAAACAATTAATACACATATTGTTTTGTGACATTGGTTGCCAACCCCACGACATGTCAACACTCTCCCCTTCTCAACCTTGGGTTCCCTATTACCGGCTTTCCTGTCCCTTCCTGCCTTCTCATCCTTGCCCTGGGCTGGTGTGCCCATTTAGTCTTGTTTGGTTTATGGGCCTGTCTAATCTTTGGCTGAAGGGTGAACCTCAAGAGTGACTTCAGTACTGATTTAAAAGAGAGTCCAGGGGCCATACTCTCGGGTTTAACCAATCTCTGTCAGAGCAGTACGTCTGGTCTTTTTTGTGTGTGTGAGTTAGAATTTTGTTCTACATTTTTCTTCAGCTCTGTCTGGGAACCTCTATTGTGATCCCTGTCAGAGCAGTCGGCTGTAATCTTTATGCGAGCAGATTGCCAGGTCTTTCTTCTGCAGAGCCACTAGATGGATTCAAACAGCTAAACTTTCAGTCAGCAGCCAAGTGCTTAACAATTGTGCCACCATCACATCTTTGCTTAGCTGGGTATATCAGCCAGACGTAAGGTGATAAACACCCAAACTACCTAAGTAGGACTCAAATTTCTAGCTTATTTTTTTACAATTTCTAGCCATTTTTTGACCATTTTCTTTTTTTACTAAACTATGTTCTTGATAGTGGAGTTAGAGAGCAAAGTAAAGAAAGTGGAGTTATTTCCCTGCCCTTATCTGCCGCACCTCTCCCCCCACCGGAAGGCAAAGTAACAAATGTTGGGCTTCGTCTCTCTATGCTCCCTGCCCACCAGGGAGGTGCGAGCCCACACTTGCTCCTTCAGCTCTGCAGAATAGAGAGTGTCTTGGATGCAGAGGCCTCTGGAGTGAAAAAAAAGAGAAGAAGTAGAAGATGAGAACAAATCCCAGGGGGCCCAGAGTCCAATTCCTTCATTCCCTAGTCTATAAACCAATTGCCATTGAGTAGACTCTGTCTCATGGAGACCTATGTGTGTTAAAGTAAAACTATGGTCCATAGGGTTTTCCTAGTCTGTAGGGCCTGTGATAGTGCAAAGGTCTCAGGGCTGTTCTTTGGATCCACCCCTCCGTGTCCAGCTTTAGTTCTCCACCCCACCCCCCACCCCCCACACCCATAGTATCTCTGTCAGATATCACTCTTACAAGGGCTTTTCCAGGTTTAATCCAAAACACATTTATTACGCACTTACTATGTGCTAGGCATGGGGTTGGTGGTATGAAAACAGGTGAGAGTTGATATCTGCCTTAAGTAAAGCATCAACCTTCTGGAACCCTTGTTCTTTTGCAAAGAAAACCCCTTATATCCTTAACCTCTACTCCAGACACTCCTTCCACTTCTTTTTCTTCACTGAAAGTCTGATTTCCCTCTGACTCCCCTCTCACTCTCCCCGCCATGGCTCTCTGCATGGACCCATCTCCTGGTCCAGGAAGAAGCTCAGCATTCCCTTCATGCCCCTGGTTACTTCCAGACCACTGTTCCATGATCACATGCCAAAAACCTTCCTCTGAGCTCTGTATATGCTGATCTGGAAAGCATCAAAAAATATATAATTGAGAAAAAAAATACAAAACAGTGTGCATAATATGCTATCATTCACTTGTATGTAGACATAATGTATTTAGGTAATATATTCAGAAGGATATACAAGAACTGGTAACTGACTATCTCTGAGGAGATCTGGTGGTTTTAGAACATGGCTGCAATTTTTTTTGACACTCCTTCTATGATAAATGGGACTTAGGTCCCCTCCCCTTAAAACTGGATGTGGTTTTGTGACTGCTTTGACCAAGAGGGGATAGTAAAGGTGATGCTATGTGACATCTGAGACTGAGTCATGAAAGATATCGCAGCTTCCATCTTGTGGGAACACTTACTCTTGGATTCTTCAACTGCCATGTGAGAAGTCAAACTGCAGTGCATACCCAGCTGCCATTCTTCAAATGCTACTTGTAACGGTCGACAGCCCTAGCTGAGTTCAGCCTTCCAAGGATCCTGCCAAAGCACCAGACATGGATTGAAGCCATCTTGGACTGTCTAGATCAGCCCTTCCACCAGCTGAATACCACCAAGTCACTTCTCTCAATACCATGTGGAAGAGAAGTATGACTCAGTCAAGCCCTGCCCCAATTTTTAACCCACAAAACCAAAAAGTATAGTAAAATGGTGGTTGTTTTAAGCCACTACATTTTGGGATAATTTGTTTTGCAGCAACAGATAACTAGAACATGAGGGAAACTAGGTGGCTTGGGGACAGGAGAGAGACGTTTTACTGTAAATCTTTCTGTACTTTTTGAATTCTGAACCATGTGAACATATTACCTATTCAAAAAATAATTCAGTAATACTTGCTTACATCACCCTTTCCCCACCCTCACCACTGTATCTGCTTGTTCCTTGAGTACTTCAGTCTGACTCACCATTTTCCTCTCCTCCCATTCATTGCCATCATCCTCAGTGACTTTAGCATCTGTTTTTTGGGTCTATCAACACATCAACCTCATTCCTGCTCAAGGTCTTTGCACTTG
Source organism: Trichechus manatus latirostris (assembly GCF_000243295.1). Lineage (NCBI taxonomy): Eukaryota > Metazoa > Chordata > Mammalia > Sirenia > Trichechidae > Trichechus > Trichechus manatus. The sequence continues at coordinate 486,526 of NW_004444144.1, forward strand.
TTGTTTTCTCTATCTGGATGATTTTACTTCCAGAGCTTCACATAGCTGTCTCCTTCTCCTCATTCAGGTTCAGGTCAAATGCCACCTCTTCAAGGAGGCCCTAACTGGCCACCCAATCTGGAAAGCTCCTTATAAGGGCCAGGCCAGGAAGAGGTGCACATCATCTTTCATTCACCTCCCACTGGCCATAATTTAGTCACTTACCCAACCTAACTGCAAGAAAGGCCAAAAGCTGTGGTCTGTCTGGACCCCTGAGAAGAGGCAGTAACCAGTTGGTACCACAGAACCCAGGAAAAGTTCAGAAACTGGAAGCACAACTCTTTGGGAGCCAGGGTGGGGCTGAAAACTGAAGGATATGCTAAAAGTCTCATAAGGTACAGTTGGACCCTGTGTAGTCAGGCACTTGCCCACCCACTCCCATCCCTGGGGAAATTTGGAGGTTTATCCTCTGAAGAGAACAGAGAGACTCCAGACTTGGAAATACCAGGCATAGCTAAGTGAGGGAGATGAGGCACCCTACTAAAAACCATGGTATTAACTATAAGCCTGATTGCTGAGATGTGTTATCCCCAACCCCCTTCTGTCACACAGCCCCAGAATACTGGGAGCAATACTTAAACTTTTTAGGCAAGATTCGTTTCTGGAGAAAGCAAACAGCCTAGGAGAAAGGACTTATAGTTACTCCCCATGAAATGGCTGAACTTGCCCATACACCCAGTCCACCCTCTGATAAGCTGCATCCATTGTCAGAGAACTTCCAATGAGCTTTTCAGTGCTTCACATTTACCCGTGAACAAACGGAGAGCTGAGAATTACCAAGAAATTAGGGAGCTTCTAACTCAAAAGACAGAGACCAAAATAAACTAATAGGAAATGAGCCCAGAGGCAATGTGAGGAGCAAAAGAAACCTTAGGCGGCAAACCATTACAATTAGTATCTTCAAGGAGATATAAGAATATGTTGCAAACATAAAACAAAAAGAACAGAATGCTATAGAAAAAAGGAATTTCAGTGACAGGAAGACATTTTGGGAATTAAAAAATAGAATAGACAAAATTAAGACTTCAGAATGAGTGGAAGATAAAATTGAAGAACTCCTCCAGAAAGTAGAACAAAAGGCAAAGTGAGGAAGCCTAGAGGAAAAAAGAGAATAAAATTATAGGAATAAAATTTAGGAGTTCCAGCTTCTCACCAATAGGAGTTCCAGTGTACTGAGTAAATGGAGGGAGGAAATTATCTAAGAATTTCCAGAAACTGAAGGTCATAAGTTTCCATATTGAAAGGGCCCACTGGACACAACGCTCAACACAAGGAAAGGATACTTGCACAAAGGTACATCATCAGAAAAATTCAGAACACCAAGGATGAAAGGAAGACTCTAAGAGCTTAAAGAGAGAACAAGCAAGTTACTTTTAAGGGGCAGGAATCAGAATGGTGCCAGCCTTCCAACAGCAGCAACAGAAGCTAGAAGATAATGAAAATTCAAAATTCTGAGGAGAAATGATTTCCAATTCAGAATTCTAAATTTGGCCAGACTATCATTCAAAAATGAGGGTAACTGCAACTAACTCTCAAATGGCTTAAGAAAAAACTATGAGTATATTAGGCACAGAAAGGAAGCAATAAAACAAATACAGCAAAATGTTAACTGGTGACTTGGTTAAGGGTAGGAAGATCATGTTAAAGACTGAATTGTGTCACCCCAAAATATGTGTTGGAAATCTTAACCCCTGTACATGTGGATGTAATCCCATCTGGGTATTGGGTTTTGTTATGTTAATGAGCCTACATCAGTGTAGGGTGTGTTTTAGACCAAACACTTTAGAGATACAAAGACAGCAGATTAGGTACAGAGCAAGCAAGCAGAGATGGGGGAAGATAGATACCAGGCCACATGAAGATGGCCAAGGAACCGAGGAATAGCAGCTAAAAGGGCACAAGGAACTTACCCAAGAGCCAACAAAGAGAAAGCCTTCCCCTAGAGCTGGTGCCCTGAATTAGTCCTTCTACCTTCCTAAACTGTGAGAAAATAAATTTGTTTGTTAATCCACTTGTAGCACTTGTAGTATTTCTGTTATAGCAGCACCAGATCACTAAGACAGAATTAAAGGGTATGTTGTCGCTGTTGTTAGCTTCTGTCGCATCAGCCCCTGACTCATGGTGACCCAAGCACAACACAAATAAAGCTGCCTGGTCCTGCACCATCCCTGTGAGTAGTTGCAGATTGGACCGTTATGATTCATAGGGTTTTAACTGGCTGATTTTCATTGGCTGGAAGTAGATAGCCAGGCCTTTCTTCCTAACTCACCTTGGCCTGGAAGCTCCTTTGAAATCTGTCCAGCATCATAGCAACATGCAGGGCTCCACCGACAGACAGGTGGTGGCTGTGCTTGAGGTGCGTTAACCAGAAATTGAACCCTGGTATCCCATAGGGAAGGCAAGAATTCTATCACTGAACCACCACTGCCCCCATACAAAGAGGACAGACATATAAATACTCTTGGAAGTCTTCTCTAAGTTTGAAAAAGAAAAAACGATGAAGGTAGAATAAAGGAATTTTAAGACATGTAAAGTCTTCAAAGTTTATCTCACATACACACCCACTTTCTTAGTAAGCCACTGTAGGATGGGATGTGTTTCATGTAAACAAGGAAGTAAAAGAACAAACGGCAACCATGGTATTCAGAAAACAAAGAATACAACACAGAAGTGAAGTGAAGGGAAGTACTGGGAGGACAGCTGTGGTCTGGAAAGTAGTCAGTCCAGCCTGGAGCAAGAGGATTGTCTTAGTTATCTAGTGCTGCTATAACAGAAATACCACAAGTGGGTGGCTTTAACAAACAGAAATTTATTCTTTCACAGCTTAGGAGGCTAGACGTCTGAATTCAGGGCACCAGCTCCAGAGGAAGGCTTTCTCTCTCTGTTGGCTCTGGGACAAGGTTCTTGTCATCAATCTTTCCTTGGGTCTAGGAGTTTCTCAGTGCAGGGACCTCAGGTCCAAGGGACACCCTCTGCTCCTGGCTCTTCTTGCTTGGTGATAATGGGGTCCCTCTCCTCTCTGCTCACTGCTCTCTTTTTATATCTCAAAAGAGAGTGGCTTATGATACAGCCTAATCCTGTAGATCGTGTCCTACCTCATTAACATAACTGCCTCTAATCCTACCTCATTAGCATGACAGAGGTTATAATTTACAACACATAGGATTATCAGATAACAAAATGGAGGACAATCACACAATACTGGGAATCATGGCCTAGCCAAGTTGACACACATTTTGGGGGGACACAATTCAATCCATAACAAGGATGAAGGACGGAAGCATTATTTCCAAGAAAATACAGAACTAATAGAAAAGCCATTTGAGTAGTTTTGTGGTTCAGGCTGAGAATTTGGGGATGAATAAATGGACAAGGACGTAGAAAATGGAACAATCCAAAATGTGAGTTAAATACTAACTCCAGGAAAAAAGAACAATTGTACATGAAAGGAAACATAATAATGTAGCTCAGCTATAAACAAGATTTGTTGTTGTTGTTAGGTGCCATCAAGTTGGTTTCAATTCATAGCTATCCCATGTACAACAGAACAAAACACTGCCTGGTCCTGCACCATCCTCACAATCATTAATATGTTTGAGCCCATTGTTGTAGCCACTGTGTCAATCCATCTCATTGAGGGTCTTCCTCTTTTACAATGACCCTCCACTTTACCAAGCACGATGTCCTTCTCCAGGCACTGGTCCCTCCTGACAACATGTTCAAAGTACTTGAGATGAAGTCTCGCCATCCTCGCTTCCAAGGTGCGCTCTGGCTGTATTTCTTTCAAGACAGACTTGTTAGCTCTTCTGGAAGTCCATGGTATATTGAATATTCTTTGCCAACACCATAATTCAAAGGCATCAAGCCTTCTTGGGTCTTCCTAATTCATTGTCCAGCTTTCCCATCCATATGAGGCGATTGAAAATATCATGGCTTGTGTCAGGCGCACCTTAGTCTTCAAAGCGACATCTTTGCTTTTTAATGCTTTAAAGAGGTCTTTTGCAGATTTCCCCAATGAAATGAGTCTTTTGATTTCTTGACTGCTGCTTCCATATGCGTTCATTGTGGATCCAAGTAAAATGAAATCCTTGACAACTTCAATCTTTTCTCTGTTTATCATGATGTTGCCTACTGGTCCAATTGAGAAGATTTTTGTTTTCTTTATGTTGAGCTGCAATCCATAGTGAAGGCGGTAGTTTTTGATCTTCATCAGTAAGTGCTTCAAGTCCTCTTCACTTTCAGCAAGCAAGGTTGTGTCATCTGCATATAGCAGGTAGTTAATGAGTCTTCCACAAATCCTAATGCCACGTTCTTCTTCAAGTAGTCCAGCTTCTCAGATTATTTGCTCAGCATACACGTTGAATAAGTATGGTGAAAGGATGCAACCCTCACACACACCTTTCGTGATTTTAAACCATGCGGTATCTCTTTGTTCTGTTCGAACGACTACCTCTTGGTCTATGTATAGGTTCTGCATGAGCACACTTAATTGTTCTGGAATTCCAACTCTTTGCAATGCCATCCATAATTTGCTATGATCCACACAGTTGAATGCCTTTTCATAGTCAATAAAATATAGCTAAACATCTTTCTGGTATGTTTTCAGCCAAGATCCATCTGACATCAGCAATTATATCCTTCATTCCATGTACTTTTCTGAATCTGGCTTGAATTTCTGGCAGTTTCATGTCAATGTACTGCTGCAACCATTTTTTAATGATCTTCAGCACAATTTTACATGCATGTGATATTAATGACACTGTTCGGTAATTTCTGCATTTTGTTGGATCACCTTTCTTTGGAATGGGCACAAATACGGATCTCTTCCAGTTGATTGGCCAGGTAGCTGTTGTCCCAGTTTCTTGGCATCGATGAGTGAGCACCTCCAGCACTGCATCTGTTAGTTGAAACATCTCAGTTTGTACTCTGTCAATTCCTAGAGTCTTGTTTTTCACCAATGCCTTCAGTGCAGCTTGGACTTCTTCCTTCCATACCATTGATTCTTGATCATCTGCTACTTCCTGAAGGTTAAAGTCAACCAATTCTACTTGGTAGAGTGATCCTGTGTATTCCTTCCATCTTCTTTTGATGCTTTTTGCATCATTCAACATTTTGACCATAGAAACCTTCAATATTTCAACTCACGCCTTGAATTTTTTCTTCAGTTCTTTCAGCTTGAGAAATGCTGAGTGTGTTCTTCCCTTTTGGTTTTCTAACTCCAGGTCTTTGCACATATCGTTATATTTTACTTTGTCTTCTCGAGCTGCCTTTTGAAATTTTCTGTTCAGCTCTTTTACTTCATCATTTCTCCCATTCACTTTAGCTACTTGATGTTCAAGAGCAAGTTTCAGAGTCTCTTCTGACATCCATTTTGGCCTGTTTTTCCTTTTCTGTCTTTTTAATGACCTTTTGCTTTCTTCATGTGTAATGTCCTTGATGTCTTCCTACAACTCATCTGGTCATTGGTCATTAATGTTTAATGCGTCAATGCTATTCTTGAGATGGTCTCCAAATTCAGGTGGGATATACTCAAGTGTGCATTTTGGCTCTCATGGACTTGTTTTAATTTTCTTCAGCTTCAACTTTAACTTGCATATGAGCAACTGATGGTCTGTTCCACAGTCGGCCCCTGGCCTTGTTCTGACTGATGATATTGAGCTTCTCCATCATCTCTTTCCACAGATGTAGTCAATTTGGTTCCTGGGTTTTCCATCTGGTGAGGTCCACATGTATAATCACCGTTTATGTTGTTGAAAAAAGGTATTTGCAGTTAAGAAGTCATTGGCTTTGCAAAATTCTATCATGTAATCTCTGGCATCATTTCTATCACAAAGGGCATATTTTCCAACTACCAATACTTCTTCGTTTCCAATTTCCACATTCCAATCACCAGTAATTATCAATGCATCTCAATTGCATGTTTGATCAATTTCAGATGGCAGAAGTAGGTAAAAATCTTCAATTTCATCTGTGGCATTAATGATTCATGCATAAATTTGAATAATAGTTGTATTAACTTGTCTTCCTTGTAGGCGTATGGATGTTATCCTATCACTAACAGTGTGGTATTGCAGGACAGATCTTGAAATGTTCTTTTTAGTGATGAATGCGACGCCATTCCTCTTCAATTTGTCTCTCCAGCAAAGTAGACTCTATGATTATCTGATTCAAAATGGCCAATACCAGTCCATTTCAGTTCACTAATGCTTAGGATATTGATCTTTATGAGTTCCATTTCATTTTTGATGACTTCCAATTTTCCTAGATTCATACTTTGTACATTCCATGTTCTGATTATTAATGGATGTTTGCAGCTGTTTCTTCTCATTTTGAGTCGTGCCGCATCAGCCAATGAAGGTCCTGAAAGCTTGAGTCCATCCACGTCATTAAGGTTGACTCTATTTTGAGGAGGCAGCTCTTCCCCAGTCGTATTTTTAGTGCCTTCCAACCTGAGGGGCTCATCTTCCGGCACGATATCAGACAATGTTCCACTACTATTCATAAGGTTTTCACTGGCCAATTTTTCAGAAGTAGACCATCAGTTCCTTCTTACTAGTCTGTCTTAGTCTGGAAGCTCTGCTGAAACATGTCCACCAAGGGTGACCCTGCTGGTATTTGAAATACCAGTGGCAAAGCTTCCAGTATCATAGCAACACGCAAGCCACCACAGTACAACAAACTGCCAGATGCTTGATGGATAAACTAGATTTACGTGGTCATATTAATATTAACATGAATATATAATTGTATTGGGAATGAGAGGAAGGGAGTGTGTGTGAGTGAAGGATGTAAAAGAAATAATTCCTCATCTTCCATAGTAAGAAATCAATAGATCATGTATGAAATGGAAAAATCTAGAAAAGCAGTACAAATGTATTATTTGGAAATACTGAGATAAACATGAGAAAACACTTAAAAGAATTGAAGGTAGCTGCTTGTGAAGAATGGGAACCAAGGGTGGGTAGGAATAAGTGGGCGAGGTGTTTTTCATGATCAGTAAGGTTTGTCCTGATAAGGAGCCTTGGTTGGCACAGTGGTTAAGCACTCAGCTGCTAACTGAAAGTTTGGTGGTTTGAAACCACCAGCTGCCCCACAGGAGAAAGATGTGACAGTTGGCCTCCTTAAAAATTACAGCCTTGGAAACCCTACAGACAATTCTACTCTGTCCTAGAGGGTCACTATGAGTCAGAATCGACTCTATAGCAATAGGTTTGGTTTTATAGGGTTTGTCTAGGTCAGTCCCAGTTTAGCCTTGTTAGTTTGGCATAATTTTACTACCATTGCCGCTTTTACTCAAAATTATCCTGGTTTGGACAAAGCCTTGAAGTGTCATTTGACTTTGTTAACTAACTATGTGTAATACTCAGATAAAAATAAAATGAAAAGAGAGGGATCTTTGGACCCTAAATAAAATAATCCTGTTTCATCAAGCTCAGCCAAAGACTCTGGTTTTCTTTTTCCCTAAAAATTAATTCTTCATTTTAATTTAAATAAAACAATAGATCTGTTTTGGAGCACTTTTTACATTCCCTATATCGTTTAATCCTTACAACAGATTTATGGGGTGTGACCATTAAGGTTGTGTGTCAGCTTCGCTGGGCCATGATTCTTAGTGGTTTGGCAGTTACAATGTAAGTTTGGTAGCTATGTAATGATGTAATTACCTCCATAATGAGATCTGATATAATTAATCACCTCCATGATGAGATCTGTTAGAAGCAGTCAATCAGTTGAAAGGGTGTTTCCCTGAGGGTGTGGCCTGCATCCAATATAGGTGGACTTTCTGGCAAAGCTCACTGGCTTTGCTCACTCTGGATCCTGCAGCTGACTCCTCTTCATCTGACCTCCGGTTCTTGGGACTTGAGCTAGCAGCTTACCTGCCATCTTACCTGCCAACCCTGGGATTCATTGGCCTCTGCAGCCTGTGAGCCAGAGGCCTGCTGTCTGACCTTCCAATCTTGGGTTCGCCACCTCTTGGCTTTGCCAGCCCCTGTGGCTACGTGAGTCAGGAGAAGCCTCTAGCCTGATCCATGGACTTGGGGCGCTCCAGCCTCTACAACCACATGAGCCATTTCCTTGAAATAAATCTCTATGTATATTTATATGCTGCACTGGTTTTACCTCTCTAGAGAACCCAGCCTAAGACAGTAGTTATGTAATGATGTAGTTTGGCGGTTACATAATAATGTAGTTATCCTCCACGATGTGATCTTATGTGATCAGCTAATCAGTTGTAAGGGGAGTTTCCTCAGTGGTGCAGGCTGCATGCAACATATATATGGATGTTCTGGCAAATATTGCTTACTTGCTCTGGATCCTGCATCTGGCTTGTCATAATCTGCCCCTTGGTTCTTGGGACTTGAGCCAGCTGCCTGCCATATTGCCTGCCAATCTTCGGATTCGTTAGGAGCTGGGTTCCTCAGCCCCTGCAGCTATGTGAGTCAGGAGAAGCCTCCAGCCTGACACCTGACCCATGGACTTGGGATTTCCCAGCCTGTACAACTGCATGTGCCATTTCCTTCAGGTAAATCTTTTTTTTTATATGTATACACACGCACGCACGTGTGTGTACGCACACTTCACTGATCTTGCTTCTCTAGAGAACCCTGCCTAAGACATGGAGTAAACATTCTATCCCATTTTAGAGATAAAAAATGAGGTTCATAGAGGTCTTATGATTCCCTAATTGGTCACACAGCTAGCAGATACCAGTCCATACTGGACCAGGCCCTCTAATTACAGTTCCATGGTCTTGCCACAATATCAAATGATAAGGCATTTAAGCCACCCCAACAGAATCTGAGATGCAAAACCAAGAACCCAGGTTAATAGCGGAGCTGTTAGAAAAGCAAATTATGAGAAACAATGAATAATTCAAACACTGACTTGTCAGTCTGGTCTTTGAACAGAAATTCTAATTAGTCTGCCCAGCTTCGGCATAGTGGAAACTAAAATCATTCTCATGAGGGGACAGCTCATAGTTTCAACTATATTCAGCCTTGGAATCCCAGAGGATGACTCTGCTGCTAAACCCTGAGACCAGGGTAGCAGTCCTAGTGGTTGTTTTATTTTTTTAAAACACATTTTAAAATTACACAAGTAATGCATGATTATCTCAGGAAAATAATAAAATAAAGCACAAAGGAAAAAAATTTGAATCCTCTAAATTTCAACCAAGAGATGAATATGGTTAACATTTTAGTGTCTACGTCTCTGACTTTTTCCAAAACAACTATAAAAATAGGATCATATCATGCAAAGTTCTCAGTAACCTGCTTTTTTCACCAAACACTATGTTTTGGACACGATTCCATGACCATAATCTTATGTCTACATCTTTTTTTAGTGGCTGCATAGTAGTCCATCATTTCAATTACTGTTTTCACCAATCCTCCCTTGCTAGATACGTGGATTCTTTTCTTCTTCTTTTTTTTTTTTTTGTGATTATAAACTTTTTAATAGTGACTAAATTCTTTACATTCACCTTTGTGCACATGTCCAGTTACTTCCTCAGGATAAATTCCCTGAAGTGGAATTGCTGTGCCAAAGAGCATGCATTTAGGGGGTATCTAACTCACATTGTAAAGTGCTCTCCTGCAAGGTCATTACACTCCCTCCTGCAGACAAAGTGAGCGCCCATACCCCACATCCAGCCAAACCTGTGTGTTCTCGGTGCTGTTCCTGAGGGTTAAACCAGGAGGAAAACAAGGCAAGGAGGTCGAGATGCGAGGCGGTTGAAACAAACAAGTGTAAAAAGAGTTCTTTAATCTCTTCTTTCTGGTCCCTCCCACACTCTTAATATTTTTCCAGTTTGGATCTCTAGGCCTGGCTGGTTCCACTGTCAGCTCACACTCCAGCTTCCCCCATCTCTCTGACTGTTTTACATTATTTGAGTTTGGGTCATCAATCCCCGCTAGTGAGTACATTCCTTTGAGGTGAGGGACAGACATCACCTTGTATGTCAGGGTTTGGACAGCAATATCACACAGTAACAGGGTCACCATGACATGCCCAAGGATTCTGAAAATTTAAAACCAAGCTTGTCAGAATGAACTTTTTTAGTACAGTCTCCCACACTGATTTGCCAGCTGTGGAAACAAAGCCATATTGAAGCTAGTTAAGACAGAGAAGCAGAAGCCATTTTGGTTGTAAATTCCTACACATCCTCCTCTGATCCTTTCTCCCTGCCCCCGGAAGTCCTCCTCCGCTAGCTGGGCACCGAAATGCCTGTGTCTGCTTTATTTTAAACCGGTACCATTCTGAGGCTACATTCCCACTGCCCATTCTTTGTTTCCCATTCTTCATCTGCTCCAAATTGAGGTTCACATCCTCTTCCTTGCTAAAACTTTCACCCCTCATTTAGGACAACTGACAGCTTTGCACAATAGCTAATGTTTCTCTTGTAATTTCTGGTTTTTCCTTCCTGATCAATGGGCCTAGTAGAAGCCAACTTTGTTCAGCTTATATATCCAACTCCCTCCTCTGTCAAGCTTGGCAGAGAGACTGACATAAAGAATATGGTCGACTGGAGTTAAATAAATACAGAACCCGGTACTGCATGCTTGCCCATTTTACTCATTTTATATAAGCTCCTCTTCCTGGTGGAGTACACACTCAGGGTGGATAACAAAAGAAAACACACAGAACTTTGCACTGGACATACAAATTACACTCAACAACCTTTGGCCTGGGAACTCAGTGCTTCAATAGCTGGTTTTTAACACTTCTGGGACTGAAGGGGGTCCCTAGGGTTTGTGCTGGACTACTAATCCAAAGGTTGGTGGCTGAAATCCATTCAGGGTTGCCACAAAAGAAAGGCCTGGCAATCTCCTTCCATAAGATTACAGCCAAGAAAGTCACTATAAATCCACTTCACAGCAACTTTTTTTTTGAGACTGAAAGAGGAGAAATAAGATTATAACAGGTAGGGACAACTGGGCTAGTTGTAACCCCCTTTTTTAAGGCCAATTCTCCTCCAAAACACATCTGCACATATCATATTCTCATCTAGAGGTGGAAAACATTATGTCATTTTCTGGATTTCACCTTCTACCATCTCAAACCGACTGTGTCAAAATTTCCCCAGTTCACCAGGATTCAGCATAAATGTACACATATTTTTATTTATTTTAAGAGGGTAATGATTAAGTGCCTTATTTTTACCAAAAATACATAAAGTAACACAGTTCCAAGTGCACTCCTCAGACAAAATCAATTACTAAACATCTACAAGGCAAAAGGGAAGAGAGCGAAGATAACCGAGAAGCAGCCTTTGGAGTTGAACTCCAAGTTAAGGCTCACGCGCGACACTTCTTCCCCGCCCCTCTCGCCTGCGAACCCCGGAATTCCCTGCCCAGGCCCTGAGGCGCTCCCCTCGTGGCCCCGCCCCGGCCGCCCGAGGCCCCGCCCCGCCGCCGACGTCAGTTGTTATGTCTCACTCTGCTCGGGCCGCGGGCGCAGCAGTTCCACGGCTCCGGAGGCGACGGTCGCGGCCTCGGGAGGTGGCGTGGGTGTCCGGGACGGCGGCCGCGACTTACGCCCCCATCCAAGCGAGGTGAACGCTGCGTGGCCGGGAGGCAGCCCGGGAGCCGTCTCAGTGCTTATTTTTGCTTTTTGCCTCCGGGACCGTCGTTCTGCGCGTCCGACTTCTTCCTGTGGAGACGGCGGCGCCCTCCCGCCCGTCGGCTGGAGCGAACTTGGAGCCACCGCCGTGCTCGCTGCGCTTCTCGCGGAGCCAGGGCGGCCGGCGGGGCCTGGGGCCTGGGCGCCGGGCGCGG
>NW_004444144.1:498441-549214 GCF_000243295.1 Trichechus manatus latirostris
GCCGGCCCCAACCGCCTCCTGGGCCTGCCGCCCCTCCGGCCCCGCCTGCAGCTCGGACCCCGGCGGCGTTGGTGGATGTGAATTGTCTTTTGGTTCCCCCTCCCCTTTCAGATTACGGTTCTGGAAGGCCGACTCCGCCACCCCGGTCAGTGACCCCTCACCCGGCTGCCTGGGAAACGTCCCTGCTTGGTCTTTCCCCCCAGGGCTTCTCCGAGCCCCTCTGCTCTTGGTGTTTAATTGATGGGGTTTTTTGAGTTTCTCCCACTTGTTTTTCTCGCCTCTAGACCGGAAGGCCCCGCGCGAGGCTCTGCGCCTCTGGCCCTCCAGTGTTTCCCTTCTCACGCACGGATCCCAGGTCCACCTGCCTCCCCGCCGGCCACGGCCCCGCAGTGACGGCGGCAGGCCAGGCCCCACGCTGGAAGCGCGCCCTTGCAGGCTCGTGTCAACACACACTCCCCGGGCTCCTCACCCTCCTTTCTCATATTGCGAGCTTTGGGAAGAGAGAAGACGCAGGGGAAGATGTGGCTGAAGCTTTTTTTCTTGCTCCTCTATTTTCTGGTCCTCTTCGTCCTGGCCAGGTTTTTTGAGGCCATTGTGTGGTATGAAACTGGCATCTTTGCCACCCAGCTGGTGGATCCGGTGGCGCTGAGCTTCAAGAAGCTGAAGACCATTCTGGAGTGCCGGGGGTTGGGGTACTCGGGGCTGCCGGAGAAGAAGGATGTCCGGGAGCTGGTGGAAAAGTCAGGCGAGTGTTGGGCTCCCCTGTAGTGCGCGCCACCCGGGGTGGGGGTGGGGGGGCTGTATCCTGGTACCTGCTGATTCTCTGGAATGAGGCGGTACCTGGGCAGAATTGTCCAGGTTTTCTTTGTCAGGTTTTCTACAATAAAATATGTGAACCCCAGATTTGAGAATAGGCAGAAATTATTTGCAGGGGTGTTGGTGTGTCTTTATAAAAAATATTTTTAAATGACAGTTTAAAGTGCAGGTTCTCAGCTTTATTTACCACGTTTGGTGATTTTTCTCAAAATTTGGGAATGTCATCCCGTTGCAGGCAAATTGGAAAACGTTACGAGTCTGTTGAAATTCATAAGGATGTAAGAAAAGAGAAAGTCCAAACGTTGTCTTTTAGATAGCAGTATTCCCCGGAGGGGAAAGTATCATTGGAATACTTAATATCAAAGAGGCATTTGGGCCTAAGATTTAAATTTTATATAACGAGTGTACTTAACAAAGTGTACACTGTACCGTATTTGCTTTTCATACCTTAAGTTTGGTGAAAATAAGGTGAATATTCTGTATGAATGCCTGCCTCAGTTTTTTGTTTGTTTGTTTTGTTTTGAAAGAGTTTAATCCTGTCAGGATTAAAAAAAATTTTTGGCGCTTGGATGTAATTTTTTTTTTTTTCCCCTCTTGGCCTTCTGTGTTAACAGGCACTGCTGCATCAACTTAAATGGGTTGAGAAATAGAATTGATATAGTACAAAGAGACTATTTAACATCTTAAAGAATGTATTTTCAGTAATTGTTGGTTTTGGGTAGGATTGGATGAGAAATACGGTTAATTATTTTTTCATGCCTGGACAAAGTGTATCTTTGTGTAGACATACTTCCTGGGAGGAGGATGTACCGTAATTTGAGAAGGGCATTCTGGGTTGCTGTAGGAAGCAGTTAAAACTGATGGCTATCTTTTTTGTCGTTTCAAGTATATCTGTCAGCTGTGTCCTTTACGAGACACGTTTTTTCCTTATTTAGTAGCCTATAGTCATGTAGTGTGTTAGACAAGAATACTGACTCTGGAGGAGTTTAACACTGGCATATTTTTAGGTTAAGGGTTATAAAACTCATCTCATTACTGGCATGGAAAAGGGAACCCTCTCTGCAAAACTGATAAATTTTTCTTCAGAGAAAATATAGAATTCCTGCCCCTTCTTTACTGACTGGTTTATGGTGACTTATTTCTACCATGGGGGGAGGGAGGGAGGGGAGGAATAGATGGATTAACTAAAGTAAAAGATCTATAATAAATAAACTCTCTAGGTTTAGAAATGAGAAATATCTCCAACTGCCAAAGCCAAATCATTTTTTGTAATAACATAATTTGATCACACATTTTTTTCCTTTTGACTTTTTTATTGTTGCCTGCCTTTGAGCGTAAAAGTACTTGTTAATTGGAGTGTTCAAGAAATCCGCATATAACATTCAGAGGCCACCTTTCATCCAAATAATAGATTGTCTTAAAAAATAAACAATATCACCCATGAGTATGTATGAGACCAAACAGTCAACATTAACCCTAAAGCAAAGAGAGACACTAAGGATGGGCAAGGAAGCTAGATTAATGGAAACAGAAAAAACAGAATGGGAATAATGAGAATACTGACACATGGTGAAAAATGTAACTAATATCACTGAACGGTTTGTATAAAAATTGCTAAATGGGAACCTAATTTGCTGTGTAAACTTTCACCTAGAACACAATTAAAAAACAAAAACAAAAACAAAACATGAATATAAGGGGGCAGGGAAACGAGTACTAGAATTGGAACAACCAGAAGACAGAGAATGTTGACAACATTGTAAAAAATGTAACTAATGTTACTGAACATTTTGTGTGGAAATTGTCAAATGGGAACCTAACTTGCTGTGTAAATTTTCACTAAAAACACAATAAAATATTATTTAAAAAAAAAAATCCACATATAGTCTAAAGAATATACAGCTCACAAAAATAGGACTCAGATCACACATTTTATAGCAGAGAAGTCCTAGTTAGCAATTTATCTTTCAAACTTAAGTATTCGTTGTGAATGGTTTTCTGTTATCATGGTATAGTGCTTGGGTTTTCCCACTTAATGTTTAAGGCGAAAGAGAATTTGACGTTAATATTTTCCTTTCTTTTTACTTGATATAAGCTCTGAATTTGCACTGTAAATTTGTGTATCTGTATGGAGGTTGTTTTAATAGGTAAAGTTCTAACCTCCAAGTCATGTAAACCCTGTTACTACAGTATTTTAAGCAGGGCTGATGACAAATTCTGTGAACTCATTTCTTAATCTTTTAAGTAGGAGATATATAAACCATTCTGTTTAAAAAAGTATTTGAAGACTGGACATGTCATATGCAAAACTAAATAATATTGTAATGATTTTTTAGACTGGTACAAATTCAGTAATTTCCCAATAAATTATGTGACAATCCCACTAGAATATAAGCTCCACGAGGAGGTGGATATTTGTTTTAGTTTTGCCCGACACATAACTAACGAACCAGTTGTCAGTTCCAACACATAGTGACCCCATGTGTGTGAGAGTAGAACTGTGCTCCACAAGGTTTTCAATGATGGATTTTTCAGAAGTAGATCCCCAGGCCTTTATTCTGGGGCACCTCTGGATGGACTCAAACTGCTCACCTTTCAGTTAGCAGCCACATGCTTAACTATTTGGGACACCCAAGGACTCCATCTGACACATAGTAGGTTATTATTACATGTTTGTTGAATGTATGAATCTTAAATGAGTGTATTCAGGTTCTACTGTTGTTTTCTATAGAATGTAATGAGATTACAATAACATGATTCTTAATTGTGTGAAATGGAATTAATTGAAGTTGGGAGAGTGGAATTTTTTTTTTATATTTTGGCTTTTCAGAATCTTAACTAGTGTTATTTTTTCTTTGTTCAGGTGACTTGATGGAGGGTGAGCTCTATTCTGCTCTCAAGGAAGAAGAAGCATCTGAATCTATTTCTAGTACCAATTTCAGTGGTGAAATGCATTTCTATGAGCTTGTAGAAGACACAAAAGATGGCATCTGGCTGGTTCAGGTATCAGAAACAGTGATAGTTCTTGATAAACAGAGAGCACTTAAAAGACAGAAATTATTTTCACAAAAGTAGTATTCAGCAGCCCTTGATACTGCTGTGTACTCATGTCATGTTTCTTAGGCATACTCAGTTCTCATAGGGAGATTCCAGTGTCCTCTTAAAGAGGTTTTACAGACCAAGGAAAATGAAAATTGAAGAGTGAGAAAGAAGAACTCTTGGGGAAGGGAGTTTGCTTTTTTTTTTGTGGTTAGAATCAGCAGAAGCAAATCTATTTTAGTTTTTGGATCTTCATTAAACTGAAACACACACACATTTCTTTTATTTAGTGATTTGTCATTTTACTCTCAACTGTTGTTAACTCCAGTTTTGAACTCCCTGTCCAAATAATTTTTGTATCTAAAGGAAGAACCATAAAATAAAAGTAAAGGGATCCTTCTCTTAGGAAAATAATCAACTTTGTGACTATAGAGGAAGTGCTGTTGTGGGGAATTGTTGTTGTTAGGTGTCATTGAGTTGATCCCAACTCATAGTGATCCCATATGACAGAGTGGAACTGCCCTTAGCGTTTTCTAGGCTGTAATCTTCATGGGAGCAGATCGCCAGGTCTTTTTCCCTCAGAGCTTCTGGGTGGGTTTGAACCACCAGCCTTTTGGTTAGCAGCTGAGTGCTTAACCATTGAGCCACCAGGTGTTTATTACTTTGCTTATGACATTGATGAGATTTCTTATTTGGTGCTGTTACCATTTCACAGTCGGTTGGCAAAGTTTGACTCAGGGTCTGAAAATTAAAATAGCTGCTGCTTCAGATTTTTTCTGAGAACAAAAACTGCAAAATATAGTAGGAAAAAACTGAGTTCTGAGACCTTAGTTGCAGGTCTGATCCTGTCACTGATTTGCAGTATGATTGTGGATGGATTTTTTTTGTTGCATGTGGCTTCAAATAAATACATATGCATCTAAAGAGGATGGAATGATAACACTGTAGTCCCCTGTGCTAAGGAGTTGCAATTTGGGAATTCTTCAGGTGACAGCATTGGATATCTATAGCTTTTCCTTTATTTGTAAGCTTATTGTGTTTGACTTTTCACCCTACAGATAATCTAATTCATTACTTTTTAAGTTTATCGAACTTGGGAGTCTGTGGTTGCCATCTACACATTATCCATTCATCTTCTTCTAGTTTATTTCTGGGTTAATTAAAAATAAACTGTAACATCTCTAAAGCTGTGATTTATAAGTAAATTGTTACTCCATTTTTTTTCTCTGATATTTATTTCTAATAGTCTGATTGAGGAAGACTTATTGGTTTTAATAGTTTCAGATTTATTACATAGATTTGAGTAGCCAGTCCCACTGCCCTATGTTCTGTGTCTAAATATTTGTCATCCATAGAGATGAATGACCCCACAGAGATGAATGGTAAAGATGCTGAGCACCTTCCAGACTTGGAAAGCCATGTCAAAAGTCTGGACATTGTTTTGGTATATAGGATGCTGCTTATAGATAATAAAGACATTCTGTTTCACTAGTTGGCAGTATGTTCTTGGCTTATAAATAATTTACTATTTTTGATGTCCTATTTTTAAAAAAATCCCCACACATCTGTCAGTTTGTCATACTGTGAAGGCTTACGTGTTGCTGTGATGCTGGAAGCTATGCTAACGGTATTTCAAATACCAGCAGGATCACCCGTGGTGGACAGGTTTCAGCAGAGCTTCCAGACTAAGACAGACTAGGAAGAAGGACCTGGCGGTACACTTCTGAAAAAACTGGCCAGTGAAAACCTTATGAATAGCAGTGGAAGATGAGCCCCTCAGGTTGGAAGGCACTCAAAATACATCTGGGGAAGAGCTACCTCCTCAAAGTAGAGTCGACCTTAGTAACGTGGATGGAGTTAAGCTTTTGGGCCTGCATTTGCTTACGTGGTACAAGTCAAAATGAGAATAAACAGCTGCAAACATCCATTAATAATCAGAACATGGAATGTATGAAGTATGAAGTCGTCAGAAAAGAAGACTGCGTAAAGATTGATATCCTAGGCATTAGTAAGCTAAAATGGACCGGTATTGGCCATTTTGAATCAGACAATCATATGGTCTGCTATGCCGGGAATGACAAATTGAAGTGGAATGACATCGCATTCATTGTCAAAAAGAACATTTCAAGATCTAGCCTAAAGTACAATGCTGTCAGTGTTAGAATAATATCCATATGCCTACAAGGAAGACCAGTTAATATGACTGTTATTCAAATTTGCGCACCAAGCGCTAACGCCAAAGATGAAGAAGTTGGAAATTTTTACCAACTTCTGTAGTCTGAAATTGATCAAACATACATTCAAGATGCCTTGATAATTACTGGTGACTGGTTTGTGAAAGTTGGAAACAAAGAAGGATTGGTAGTTGGAAAATTTGGCCTTGGTGATAGAAACTACACCAGAGATTGCATGATAAGATTTTGTAAGACCGATGACTTCTTCACTGCAAATACTTTTTTGAAACAACACAAAGGGCGACTATACACGTGGACCTCACCAGATGGAATACACAGCGATCAAATCGGTGGAGAAGCTCAATATCATCAGTCAGAACAAGGCCAGGGGCCTACTATGGAACAGACCATCAATTGTTCATCCGCAAGTTCAAGTTGAAGCTGAAGAAAATTAGAGCAAGTACAGGAGAGCCAAAATACGACCTTGAGTATATACCACCTGAATTTAGAGATCATCCCAAGAATAGATTTGATGCCTTGAACACTAATGACCAGAGACCAGATGAGTTTGCAAGGGTATCATACATGAAGAAAGTGAAAGGTCATTAAAGAGACAAGAAAGAAAGAAAAGACCAACATGGATGTCAGAAGAGACTCTGAAACTTGCTCGTGAACATCAAGTAGCTAAAGCAAATGGGAGGAATGATGAAGTAAAAAAGCTGAACAGAGATTTCAAAGGACAGCTCGAGAAGAAAAAGTAAAGTATTATAATGAAATGTGCAATGACCTGGAGTTAGAAAACCAAAAGAGAAGAACATGCTCAGCATTTCTCAAGCTGAAAGAACTGAAGGAAAAATTCAAACCTTGAGTTGAAGGATTCTAAGGGCAAAATATTGAACAATGCAGGAAGCATCAAAAGCAAATGGAAGGAATACACAGAGTCACTGTACCAAAAAGAATTGGTCAACATTCAGCCATTTCCAGAGGTAGCGTATGATCAAGAACCAATGATACTGAAGGAAGAAGTCCAAGCTGCACTGAAGGGAAGGGCAAAAAACAAGGCTCCAGGAATTAACAATACCAACTGAGATGTTTCAACAAACGGATGCGTCACTGGAGGTGCTCACTTGTCTACATCAAGAAATTTGGAAGACAGCTTCTTGGCCAAGCAACTGGAAGAGATTCATATTTGTGCCCATTCCAAAGAAAGGTGATTCAGCAGAATGCAGAAATTTATGAACAATATCATTAACCTCACACACAAATAAAATTTTGCTGAACATAACTCAAAAGCGGTTGCAGCAATACATCGACAGGGAACTGCCAGAAGTTCAAGCCAGATTCAGAATAAAACGTGAAAAGAGGGATATAATTGCTAATGTGAAGAGGGGTATAATGGCTGAAAACAGAGAATACCAGAAAGATGTTTACCTGTATTTTATTGGCTATGCAAAGGCATTCGACTGTGAATCATAACAAATTATGGATAACATTGTGAAGAATGGGAATTCCAGAACATTCAGTTGTGCTCATGCAGAACCTGTACATAGACCAAGAGGCAGTCATTCCAACAGAACAAGGGGATACTGTGTGGTTTAAAGTCAGGAAAGGTGTGCTTCAGGGTTGTATCCTTTCACCATGCCTATTCAATCTGAATGCTGAGCAAATTATCTGAGAAGCTGGACTATATGAAGAAGAAAGTGACATCAGGATTTGTGGAAGACTCATTAACAACCTGCGATATGCAGGTGACACAGCCTTGCTTACTGAAAGTGAAGAGGACTTTAAGCACTTACCGATTAGGATCAAAGACTACAGCCTACAGTATAGCTTGCACCTCAACATAAAAAAAACAAAAATCCTCACAACTGGCCCAATAAACAGCAGCATGATAACCGGAGTAAAGATTGAAGCTGTCAAGGATTTCATCTTACTCGGATCCACAGTCAGTGCCCATGGAAGCAGCAGTCAAGAAATCAAACGATATATTGCATTGGGCAAATCTTCTGCAAAAGATCTTAAAGTGTTAAAAAATCAAAGATGTCACTTTGAGGATTAAGGTGTGCCTGACCCAAGCCATGGTATTTTCAATTGCCTCATATGCATGCAAAAGCTGGACAGTGAATAAGGAACACTGAAGAAGAATTGATGCCTTTGACTTATTGTGTTGGGGAACAATATTGAATATAGCATGGACTGCCAGAAGGAACAAGTCTGTGTTGGGAGAAGTACAGCCAGAATGCGCCTTAGAAACAAAGATGGCAAGACTTCATCTCATTGTCTTTGGACATGTTGTTAGGAAGGACTGGTCCCTGGAGAAGGACCTCGTGCTTGGTAGAGGGTCAGCAAAAAAGGGGAAGACCCTCAACAAGATGGATTGACAACAGTGGCTGCAACAGTGGGCTTAAGCATAACAGCGATTGTGAGGATGGTGCAGTGTTTTGTTCTGTTGTGCATGGGGTCGCTATGAGTCGGAACCGACTTGATAGCACCTAACTACAACAACAGTTTTAAAAATGGTATCGTGACTTCAGACCTCCTCTAACATCAGGGGGTGAATGGAGAATCAACATCAGTATCAGCCCAAAGTTGATTCCTGTGAGGTGGAGGTCAGACATACCTCCTCCCTCCAATCTTTTCACCAATTCTGACACCACAGTCCCTCCCACTGCACTCTACTTCTCTACTGGGTTCGATAATTTGTTGCAGTCACCACACAGAACACACAGACCATACTAAACAGTTAATGAGGTGTATTAGGGAAGTAACAGGTTACAATTCAGGATCAGTATCAGGAAGCACGCAGGCAAAGGCTGGAAGGCTCCCCCCTGAAAAGGGGAGCACATCCCTCCCTTCTTCAGTGCAGGACAGTTCTCTCAGCTCCTCTCGTGGTGCAGGTGTCCTCTCAGTCCCCTGAGCACAGGCTTCTTCTCTCAGGCCTCAGCCCCTGGGCCCTCTCTCCCCATCCCCCACTGGGGCCTGGCCTCTGCCCTTCTCTGGCAAGTGTTACAAAGCTCTTTAGTTCTACCGATAAGTTCCTGGAGGCACCCTAGTCTGCCAGGAAGCCTCCTGCCCAAAGGCACTCAGCTCTCTTTTTCCATAGGCTGAGAAGCTCACCATGCCATCTGCTGCCGGTCTTCTGCTTCTTGGTAGTGCCGCCAGACTCTGCTGTGCTTGCCACCTCTTCTCGCCGTCTCGCACTGTTTCCGGTGTTACGGCTCTCTCTGTCTCCTGGGTCTAGGAGGTTTTCAGTGTAGGGATCCTGGGTCCAAAGGACGTGCTTCGCTCTCAGCTCTTCTTCCTGATGGTAGTGAAGTCCCCTTTCCTGCCTCTGGGATTGGCTCCCTTTAAGCCTAGTGGAGTGGCAAAACTGCCCAATCCCCTTGTTAGGATTCCATACACCTTAATTTGCATTATTAGCAGGTTGTCTAATCCCCTTGGTGGGCCACAAGCACCTTATTTGCATAGTCCCATCAATCATTTTGTGGCAGTCACAAGACTATGGCTAGCAGGGCGATATTAAGTAATTCATTGCACTGCACCTAATAAAGATACCCATGGATTAAACTCCCTTAATATGTGACAGAGTTCATCGAACAGTTCCTTCAGCAGATATGTGTGTGCCAGGCCCTGGGGATCTATGGGGGAACACACATAGGCAAAGTCCTCGCTCTGTCGGGGAGCTCACATTCCAGTTGAGTGAGGTAGGCACTGAATAAATGTCTGGTATAACATCAGTCAGTGGGAAGTGCTAAGAAGAAAAATAAGAAGGGTAAAGAGACAGTGACAGGGGACTCTAATGTGATCCTTTAATGACGTGAAGAACAAATAATGAATGGTAGTGAATGTTAGCATTATAAATTCTAATTACTAAATTATTTTTCTCTGAAAATCCTTTTTAATAGTGTTAATAGTTGAAACATCACTCCTAAGAAAAATGCAATGTATTTATATTGTTTTCTTTGTATGAAAATGGTGCAGTAAGATCGATACACAGGTAATTTTTCCAGTGACCCTCAAGGTTTGCACTTATTATCCCTGCCTGGTTTGTGTTCCTTGGGGCCTGTGGCTTACGTTTGTCAGATGACCGGCTTGGGCTAGAAGAACAGTCTCGGACAAGGGCTACGGAAGGTTGAGGCTGGAACCTTGTCTTTGATACTGTGAGCTAACCAGCTGAGCTAGTCCATACAGACATCCCGGTTTAAACTTTTATAAAATTTGGATTTTTAAAACTGTATTCAAAATTGAAAATATCTGCTAGGAACAGAAGAGAAACTTTCTCAGTGGCTCGCCATTCTTTCAGCTCAGATCATGGTTAACCTCATATCTTGTGAAGGATAACTTTCAAGAATTCAGTTTTTAACAATTTGAAGGATCATTCTTCTCTTTTTATTTTAAAAGATGCTGACTGATTTCAGTTTATCATTTTTTTAAAAATCTGTGAGTCATGTTTTTATGGATAAGGGTGCATAGATCCTGGCCAATTCAGTCCTCTTCAAATTGCCTTTGTTTTAATATACTATGTAGGAAACGGAGCCCTGGTGGTGCAGTGGCTTAAGAGCTTGGCTGCCAACCAAAAAGTCGGCAGTTTGAATCCACCAGCCGCTCCTTGGAAACCCTATGGGGCAGAGTCAACTCAGCAGCAGCGGATTTGGTTTGGTTTTGTGTCGGAAGTATTTGAGCACATCAAAGTTCATTCTTTTTTTTTCCATTATTTCCTTACTCAGATGATTTATAGTTTCTTTTTGTATTTAAGAAAAAATGTAGTTCTGTGACATATAACTGATAATAAGCACTTGAGACTTCATATATCATGTCACTGAAAAGATACCTGGATTCACATATTTTAGGGAAAATGTGGCTTTAATAAATGGGTATGTAACTTAGCTGCCCAGTCAACTTGGTTGGTTCATTATTTTTCTGGAACAGATTGGTAACTATATTGATTTATCTTTTTTGGTGACACTGTGTATAATATGACTACAAAAGTGAAAATACATTTCAATAATTTGTTTAATTCATCTCCTATTCCTAGTAATTTCTATTTTCTCTGCAACTCACAATGAGTTTATTTTCTGAATAATACATGTTAATGGCCTTCCCATCTTTTTCTTAATTGTTTTAAGATGTATTAGTGCTCATGAATCATCCTTATGTTAAAGAAAAGTACTAGGATATTACTTTTCATGTCAAGGCTTCTCCGTGTCTACTTCATATTCTCTAATGTGAGGTGAACAGACCTATTTTAGTTTTCAGTGTAGTGACACATATGTGACATCTTTGCCAATGATACACTGTGTAATCTATGGAAGATCCAAGTCCTCTTTTTTCTAACAATTCTTTCTAACATTCTAAGTGTTTCTAACATTCTAAGTCCTGCTTCGTTCCTGACCTAAGCTTGTGTTTTTCATGAACTGTTTTCCAATTTTGTGGATTCTGTGATTCTGTTGCCACTGTCGTCTTCGTGGCATCATAAATAGAAGACATTTACTTTTCTTTCAAAAAAACTCTTGGTCTAAGAGACAGATAACACAGTGGATAGGTTTCTGAAAAGGAAACTTTAGCATAATTTATGGATTTACCCTTATCTTAACATTTGTTTCTCTCTTGATTTTTGTCATAGTTCAAAGAAGGATTGTGATATTTATTCTCTACTGGCTGTGTAAAAAATATAAGGAATTTAAAGTCACTGAAACTGAGGTAGCAGTAAGAAGAAGCATATGACTCAAGTAAAGCTTTGGGTCAACATTTACTGAAGTATTATGTTAATATAGTTCCTGTTTGTCTGAAAAGAATTAATGGCTGCTTTTATGCCTGTTTATCTTTGCTCTTAGATGAATAGCTTTGTTTAGGGAGGTTCTGCCTTATTTATTCCTCTCTTGATGCCACTCTAGAGGCAAAATACATGGTGAACCACTTTGTTCTTTATTTTGTATTGGTGCCAAACTTTTTTGTGTGTGTTTATTCATAAAGTAAGTTCGTGAAAATACCAAAAAAATTAAATGTCATTGAGTTTTGTTTTTGTCAATCACCCATCCTCATTTGTAATGATTTTATATAGCTTGCATATATATACTTAGGTTTGTCTAAGGTTTTGAAAGTACAGATATTCTGTTATAATGAAATATTGAGAAATGCAGAAAATATCATAGCACAGCACTCCTGTTGTTCCATGGAGTTATCTAATTAAATCTAGATGTTGAATGGGGACTAACAGTATTAAAAGAGATATACCAAGTGTTCTGATCAGTATTAAATCTTACCTTTAAAAAATATGCAAAAAGTGTATTTTAAAATGCCTGGAATTGATAAGCTTTATGTCTGGCTGGCAGGAACATTGAAGTGCAGTTGCATCGGAAGGTACTGTTTATGCCAACGTTTGTCCAGAAAACATTCCAACCAGGTTGCTGCGGAAGCGACTTTTCATTATAATAGAAATCAAAAACTTGGTGCCTTTGCAGAGCCTGTGTAATCAGAAATAGAAGAAAGAGTTATTAAGCTATAAAAAGCTGAAAATAGTTTAGTTCAGTTAACATATTTAATGAATACCCAGGTGAGCTAGGCGCTATATGAGCTGCAGGGGATACGGTGGTGAGCAAGTCTGAGGACTCAGAGGGGCAGATACCCTGCAGAGCAGGATGGAAAGATTGCTTCACTCCTATCTTATGTTACCGAGTCTGCTCCAGATCCGGAACTCAGGCTCTATTTCTTCTAATCTCTGAAAATACTCCCCACATAGAACACAAATTCCTTGAACTGCTGAGGAGTGCGCCTCCATTTTTAATACGACTAGCAGTGTGAATGCCACTCAGAATCATCGTGCATTCTTTTAGGATATGTGCTGTTAGTTGGAGACACTGGTGTAACAGTAGTAATAGGCTTATTTTGTTGTGCCGTGTAACTTAGCTGGATGAGTTATTTTGTGAAAATGTTTACGTGTTTATTGTCATTTAGTCAACCTCCACCAAATTTAATTTATGCTAAAACCTCAATTGAATGTCATAACTGTATAGGACATTGGACAAAGCCCTTTCTAGTTGCATAAATATGACCACAGAGCCTCAGATGAGGTGGCTGCACCACCTCTTGCCTCTCCCAGGGAGTTTATTATTAACACTCATTTCCTACCCAGGATTTCACTTCCTGGAGGCTTTGTGAACAAGAAAATGGCCCTTCCTCCCAGAAAGGTTAGAGGCCCCCAGAGTATTGTGTTGTGATTTCAAATAGTATTAATAATTTAGCATTCATGAAAATAAACTTGGCCCATACACCCTGGGCTTAAAATAAATCAAACAGCTGATTACATGAAGATATTAGACATTTTTGACTTTTCTTTAAGTTCCCGTTCAGTTATTTTATCTAGTATTTCATTGTTGTTTGTTTTACTTGTATCTTTATTGAAATTATGCCTTCATTCAAGGCAGGGAGATTAGAGGATAAGGGGAAAATTTGTTGATAATTTGAAAGGCTGACATTTATAAATGAGAGTAGTCATTACATACTTTGAAGATTATTATTTTTTTCTTTTTCCTTCCTTCCTTCCTTTTTTTTTTTTTTCTTCAACCCTTTTTTACCCCCCAATCCTAATCTCCTAATCATGATTGAAAGCTATTTGCAAATTTGGAGACGTTCAAGAATGTAGAATTCATTATGGTAATTCTTTTTATACGTTAGAACCTTTCATGATTGTTAAGGAAAAAGCCCTAGAAGTAGCAGTACTGATTTTAGTCAAAGCATAGTTTAATAGAAAACATATGTTTGTTTGACTCTTGGCTCTATAATTATACTCTGAAGAAAAGTGAAATTTGAACTCCTTGAACCCACGCATGATAACTTTTAGGAAGCTTTACTGGGATTATTGTTTTAAATTTTCTTTTCAGAGCAAAGAAAATGACTCCGAGGGCTATTTTCTCTCCGTGTAACTTAATTCCAGGGAATCGGCCACACGGTGGAGAATGGGGCTAGCTTTGTCATTTGGCATTAACACCCCCTCTCTGTAACTAGCACAGATTGTGGGAGTTCAACATTCTGTGTTCAGTGTTTTAAACCTTTTCCAGTTGGACAGTTGTTCCTTCCACAAGAATTCGTTGGAGATACAGTGATATAGTAAACAAACAAGAACTGGGAACCGCATATCTTTTTTTTAAAAAAGTAGTTATATTGTAAATATAAATGATTGGCTTGACTCCGTTTTATGTAACTGAAGTTTCTTTTTTTCTTTTTGTGGTAATAGGTGATAGCAAATGACAGAAGTCCCTTGGTGGGTAAAATCCACTGGGAGAAAATGGTAAAAAAGGTGTCAAGATTTGGAATACGTACAGGCACTTTTAACTGTTCCAGTGACCCCAGGTAAGTTGATTAGGCAGTTCTTAAGAATTTGAATCCTGACTAGGATCTAGCTTGTTAATGAAGATAATTGTATTAGAAGCCTGTTTAAACTGATTGCTGATCATACTGTTTAGCTCACTGATGATAGAGGTCTTGAATTAATATTTCTGATTCACTGGCGGTTATTTTTCCCTCAGAGATCTCTGTCTCTTTCTTCCTCCTCCTTTTCGGTCTTCTTCCTCTCTCCTCTTCAGTGTTCTTTCTTGTGGGGTAAAGACATAAAGAGTATGTTTTTAGTCCTTTTTGTTTCAGTTTTCTTTTCCAAAGAGACCTCAGCATATTCATGGTTTTAGGTAACACCTTTGTGAAGATCTAAATCTTCTTTCATAGTTCTGACTTCTGATTTGCATTTTGAACATTTTGATGTTCTTTTCCATCTGTCCTACAGCTATCCATAGATACGTCCTTTTTCCTAAAATCTAGTGTTCAAAATCAGATTAATCTTTTTCTTTAATAAACCATGTCCTTTCTACCTTTAATTTTTCTCTTCTTTACTGTTTCTTTTTTCATTTTCTCAGACAGGAATTCTTGGAGACATTTTTGTTTTCATCTTCAGTATTCACTCTGTCACATTATTTCTTATTTCATTATTTCTTTTTTGAAATGCTTATTTCTACTTCTAGTACCACGAAGTTATAACTTCGAATTATTTATCCATTCAGTAAGTAGTTAATAAAAGATTAGCATATATAGCATACTCTGTTTCTTGCTGAGGAGGGGAGTATATGATGTGTATCTAGAAAAACCCACAATATTAGGTAGTTGTGTAATGTAGGTAGATAACACCTGACTTATCTATGACCCTTATATCTGTTGACCACTACAGGCAACCTGCTGGCTATCGAAAACCCTTCCATACCACTGCTACAACTCAGATTTTCTTGCCCTTATTCTTTGGCCTGACATTTATTTTTCTCCCCACTATCCCTGTTTTGGAAACCCTAGTGGCATAGTGGTTGAGAGGTATGGCTGCTAACCAGAAGGTCGGCAGTTCAAATCCATAAGGTGCTCCTTGGAAACCCTATGGGGCAGTTCTGCTCTGTCCTATAGGGTCACTATGAATCGGAATCAACTCGACGGCAGTGGTTTGGTTTTTGGTTTGATCCTTGTTTTGGAGCCCTGGTTGGGGCAGTGGTTAAGTGCTTGGCTGCTAACCAAAAGATTGGCAGTTCAAACCCACCAGCCACTCTATGGGAGAAAGATGTGGCAGTCTCCTTCCTTAAGGATTACAGCCTGGGAAACCCTTTTGGGGCAGTTGTACTCTGTCCTATAGGGTCACTATGAGTCGGAATCGACTCAACGGCAGTGGGTTTGGTTTGATTACCCTTGTTTTGCCCACTGATAATGTGGGGCGAGACCTATGGTAGGAGGATGCCCTAAGGGTTGAGAATAGGACAGGAAGTTCCTGTATCTCTTACTCAGATTTAGCTTCCTTATCTACCCACAAAGCTGCAAATGTCCAGGATAGCTTGTCTTAATATTCTTCTGAAAGGAAAATCATTCTTATTTCTGTCCTGTGTTTACAAAGACCTTAGCATTTTGGTCTGACTCCATCTTTCCCAAATAGAGTCTAAGTGAAAAAAAATTTTTTTCTATTGGTGATTACAGTACTAGTACAATTGATAGTGATATTTTGATTTTTTTTCAGAATACCAGAAGTCAGTATCATTATCACTGTTTTATTGAAAAATATTTGGAATTCATTTTTTAAGGAATCATTGAAACAAAAAATTTCAAGCACTATAATTTATAAATATTTTAGAAGTGTTAAGTAAATACAAATTTATAAAGATATAAAGGTTAAAAACTTACTACAGTCTAATATAAGTTGTTTGATAACATTAATAATAAAGAATTCAGAAATAAACTGAGCACAACATAAAATGAAGATAATCTATTAAGCACGAAAAGCTGAAAGTAGTATTTGATCTTGGTTTTCTTTTTGGTGTAATTTTAAACATCAAACTGTATCAGTAGTGTCATGACTGAGTACAGTGGATTTTAGTTTAAATGTTTCTAGATTTTGAAAAGCTTCCTGATTCGATCCTAGCTGAGGAATGGTGGACAGTACATCTAAGCTACCTCTGGATGTGTTCCTCTGAATCCTCCGTATTCATCTTTAAATAATCCCACATGTTATTTATGATAGAAAAGATCTTTTTAAGTAACTTTTTGCTCTTTTGTTGATTGAAGCAGTAATTTTTTGTTATTGAAAAAACAGTTGTACTCCATCATCTTTTTTAGTTTCATCTCAAAGGTGAAGATTCTGATGCACGGCTACTTGTACAGTTTCACTATTGTCATGTTCATGTCTCATCTTATTTGGAAAGTCATTCAAATAGAGTAAAAACTATTCTTGCTATAGAAGCTGAGCTTAGTCAGGGTCTTTTTTTTTCTTCTTCTTCGGAGAATTAATGGAGATATAGAAGAACAAAATAGGGAGATATGGGAAAAAACGTTCAGGATTGCAGTGCAGTGTGTAACTGGGCAAGAATAGTATTATTCAGCAGATGTTTTTATCGTATGTTGAATAATTGAGTCATCATCTTGGTTTCAGATTTTTTAAAATACCAAAACTGTGTACACTGCTCTCTGTGCTGCTTTCTTTGACTGTGGTCTCTTCTCTGGGGTAGCCTTGGGGCAGGCTCCTCTGACGTAGCCTTGGGGCAGCCTCCTCTGACGTCCCACTCCCATTGTGCAGCAGTATTTCCTGTCCTCTTTAGCGCCCCTGAGAATGCTCAGGTCCATTTCCTCTGGACAGCTCCTGACTGTCCAGTTGTAGCAGTTTTTATTTCTTTCTTCACACACTCAGCAGAGGTGGCCTTGTCTAACTCTTACCTCTCCCCATTACCCAGCCAAGAGATCTATTTCATAGGGCTTTTCCTGCCACATCTATGCTCTACTCTTTTTTTGGAGGAAGTAGGAGGTGAGTGTGTGTGAGTGTGTCTGAGGGGGAGTGGAGAGATGGTGGTGAAGGAAGATAGAGGACATGGGAATTGCAGGAGCTGAGTCGTCATCAGGGGCTAGGAGGGCTGAAGATGAACGTATCAGGGATGGGGGCCCGTGGAATGGACAGGGAAGAGGAACGGAGGGGGGATTGCAGAGATGCCAAAGAAGGCCAAGGAGAACAATGAACTTCTGAATAAACAGCATTATATAAACAGAAATATCAAGAGGTCATTTTAAATATTGCACGCCACACCAGAAACTGGAATACCAAAACTCACTAGCCATGTTTCCTATCACTTTTAGTTTTAAAATTCTCTAAGAGACCTCAGAAGGTCTCTAAGAGATCTCGAAAGATTTACTTTAAGAACTATAAGATGTTTTCATCGTATTATTATTGAGTTTATTCAGATATTTAGAAAAAAATTTTTTTTGAACTGGCAGTGAAAGTTTTCATATTGGTAGAAGGTAATAATACAGCATTATTCTTAAAAAATAATATATACATTAGTCCTTATTTCTATTTAGCAGTGGAATTTTAAAATTAATACAATATACTATGGTTGTGTTTTGGATTTATATAGACCAGTGTTTAGATAAATATATGTTAGCAGCCTGGTGTTTTATAAGTATTAGTGGTTTTTTTTTTTTTCCCAAATGAAAACATAATTTAATTTGAAAGATATTGGATGACATATAGAATTTGTTTTGTCATGGATACTCTTACATTCCATCTGGATTGATTAGCCTTAAAACCTTAAAACTATATCACTTAGCTCTCAACTGAAAAGAAAGCACACAGTATATATGTTTTCTTACATGCAGGCATGTATTCCCTAAGGCTTGCTGGTTTTACAGAATAAGGTTTTCTATCAGAAAGACTGCCATATAAATTGTGACACAAATCAGAAGCCAGATATTCTCTGAGGTAGTTCAGAAAGATAAAAAGAATGACCAAGAGTAGAAATGTGTCATGTCAAGTATCATATACAGTTAAAACAAAACAACCTAAAGATATTTAAAAGGAGCCCTGGTGGCACAGACGGTTAAGCACTGGACTGCTAACGGAAGGCTCAGCAGTCCGAACTCACCCAGTGGCTGTGTGGTTGCTGTCAGTCGAAATCTACTCAACAGCACCTAACAACAAAGATATCTAAGATGTAAATTATCTTAATAACCTATATGCATTTGACTGGTTGCTTTGTTGTTGTTGTTAGGTGCCATCGAGTCGGTTCCAACTCATAGCAACCCTATAGGACAGAGTATAACTGCCCCATAGGGTTTCCCAGGAGCAGCTGGTGAATTTGAATTGCCGACCTTTTGGTTAGCAGCTGAGCTCTTAACCACTGCGCCACCAGGGCTCTTGTTGCTTTGTTAGGAGAAGGTAAAAAATAGAATTCATGTCAATGAATTATTATTTTGAGTTGGACAAATAATAGTGTTAAGGAGTAGAAGTTATTTTGTATGGATATGTATGTAGTTTTTCAAATAATTTCAGTTGAGAGAGAATACTAATAGTAATGGAATCTGTCTTCTTAGGGAAGTGAATCAACTCAACAAAAAACTTAAGAGTCATAGCCTGTGATTTCTGAGTCACCTAGAAAGCATTTCCCAGAGTCATTACCAGACTTGTCTTTATGACAAAACATGTTGTCTTCAGTTAAGTTATATCACAAAATTCCTGAGATATTAATAATCGTATTATCTTTATAAAACCATAAACCACATACTCACACGAAGACTTTCCTTTCAATCTGATCATATGAATGTGTAATATACTTAATAAGATATAATCCATGTTTATTAAGTAAAGCATAACACGATTTTTACATGAATATTCTTAATAGCAAAATAAGAAATAAAATATTACTATTATAAATCTGGAGTGAACAAAATTATTCACATGGTAGGTTTTTTTTTTTTTTTTTTACATCTTTATTGAAGTATATTTTACATATCATAAAATTCCACATGGTAGGTAGGTTTTGGGGGGAAACAACTTTTTTTTTAAATAAGGAAAATGTTACTTATAATCCCTTTACTGTAATACAGCGGTTGTTTTCATTGTTCACTATTTCCTTTTATTCATCACCTGGGTTTTTTTAGGGGGAGAGGAATATCGTAAATCTCATAGCAAGAGACTTTTTTTCCCAACAGAAGCGGAATTGTGACCCTACTGGATAAACCTGAACAAATGATTTAATTTTATTTAAATTCTTACTTTGTCTAAAAATGGGAATAATCCTTGGACTGACTCTCTTCTTAATCTGAATACTTTCTATCTTTGTTTACTCTGTGTTGAAGTAAAATACTCCCCTTCATGGTCTTCATTGAAGAGAGGAGAGAATTAAAAAAATATGGGACTTGTAGTAGCTCTTTTCTGGGTTAGCTTTTACACAGATTACTTTCTTTGTAACAGTGCCTGTGTGCACCAGGTGCTGTTCAAGGTGCTTGCCTCCTACCCTCAAGGAACTCTTGATTCAAGTCAGGGACTCAGTGCGTACGATTATCTCTCTCCTTCTCTCTTCTCCACCCACCTGAATTCTAACTGCCCTTCAAGACCTAGTTCAATTCCCAAACCTTCCATGAAGTCTTCACCAGCTCAAACTCCCAATGATATTTCCTTTCTTTGAACTTCTTTTGCATATTTATTAATAGAATTTATACAGTTTTTATATTTCTAATCTTTGTTGTCTTAATTTTTAAAAAAATCAAACCCATTACTGTCAAGTTGATTCTGACTCATAGGGAACCTATAGGACAGAGTAGAACTGCCCCATAGGGTTTCCAAGGAGCACCTGGTGGATTTGAACTGCCAACTTTTTGGTTAGCAGCCATAGCTGTTAACCACTACGCCACCACGATTTCCTGTTGTCTTAATAGGATCTAAAATTCTTTGTGAGCAAGAATTATTTTCCTGTTATCGCTTGCATTTACAAGTACATAATGCAGTAGTAGACACATAATAGATACTAAAGTACGTATTTGCTGATTCCTTGACTCAGAGTTTTCAAGGTATACTTTCTTTAAAAAAGAAAGAAAAAAAGAAACAAGTACAAAAACAAAAATACTGCAAAGAGAGAGTTTGCTTTTTCCTCTTGTGCAACTGCCAAATATTGGTACCACTTTTAATTATCTGGAAGTTGTTTTGTTTTGGGGAGCAGTTAAAAATGCGCACTTTCAGATACTTTCGAGGGAAGGTAAATTGTTTACACAACAGTGAAGATGAGCAGGCTAGCTCATCTAGCAGCCTAGCTGTTTACTTACAGTTTACTCTTTTCTAGATACTGCAGGAGAAGAGGCTGGGTACGATCCACCCTCATTATGTCTGTTCCACAAACGAGTACTTCTAAAGGGAAAGTCATGCTTAAAGAATACAGTGGACGCAAGATTGAAGTAGAGCACATTTTTAAGTGGATAACTGCTCACGCAGCTTCTCGAATCAAAACCATTTATAATGCTGAACATTTGAAAGAAGAATGGAATAAAAGTGATCAGTATTGGGTAAAAATATACCTGTTTGCAAATCTTGACCAACCCCCAGCTTTCTTTTCTGCACTAAGTATAAAGTTTACTGGAAGAGTTGAATTTATTTTTGTTAATATGGAAAATTGGGACAATATGAGTTATATGACAGATATTGGTATATATAACATGCCATCATATATACTTAGAACTCCTGAAGGAATTTACAGATATGGAAACCACACAGGTGAATTTATATCCCTTCAGGCAATGGATTCATTTCTACGCTCATTACAACCTGAAGTAAATGATCTGTTCGTTTTAAGCTTGGTTCTAGTTAATCTTATGGCTTGGATGGACTTATTTATCACACAAGGAGCTACCATAAAGCGATTTGTGGTTCTCATAAGCACTTTAGGGACTTATAATTCTCTATTAATTATTTCCTGGCTACCTGTGTTGGGCTTTTTACAGCTCCCTTATTTAGATAGCTTTTATGAATACAGCTTAAAATTGTTGAGATATTCCAATACAACCACACTGGCTTCATGGGTGAGAGCAGACTGGATGTTTTATTCTTCACACCCGGCCCTGTTTCTCAGTACTTACCTTGGACACGGTTTACTAATTGATTACTTTGAGAAGAAGAGACGGCGCAACAACAACAATGATGAAATTAATGCCAATAACTTGGAATGGTTATCAAGCCTGTGGGACTGGTACACCAGCTACCTCTTCCACCCAATTGCTTCTTTTCAGAACTTTCCTGTAGAATCTGACTGGGACGAAGACCCTGACTTATTCTTGGAGCGGTTAGCTTTCCCTGACCTTTGGCTTCACCCTCTGATACCAACTGATTATATAAAAAACTTACCAATATGGCGATTTAAATGTCTTGGAGTCCAGTCTGAAGAGGAAATGTCAGAGGGTTCTCAAGATATTGAAAATGACTCAGACAGTGAAAGCACAGACACTTTTACCAGTGAGAAGGAAGCATTTGAAGATAAACAAAGTATAATTCACAATTCTCAAGGAAGAGCAAGTCACTGTGATTCTGAGGCTTGTTCATGTGCCAATAAATATTGTCAGACTAGCCCATATGAAAGGAAGGGGAGGTCATACGGATCGTATAACACTAATGAAGCTATGGAACCTGATTGGTTGACTTGGCCTGCTGATATGTTGCACTGTACTGAATGTGTTGTTTGCCTGGAGAATTTTGAAAATGGGTGTTTGCTAATGGGGTTGCCTTGTGGTCATGTGTTCCATCAGAATTGCATTGCGATGTGGTTGGCTGGGGGCCGACACTGTTGCCCTGTTTGCCGGTGGCCTTCTTATAAAAAAAAGCAGCCATATGCACAACACCAGCCCTTGTCAAATGATGTACCATCTTAACCATGTGCAATTTGTCCTTTATAAGCTTTGAGTATCTTACAGCTTGCCTTTTTAATGTTAGTCACAGTGTTTTTGTGGTTTAAAGTTTAGTTTAATGTTAGTGCAGTGACAGGAAATACACATTATGCTAATGTTGATGACTGAATTATTTGGTTGCCTTGTGTGTCAATTGAATGCATACTTAACTGTAAAAATTTTTATTTACAACATTGGAAATTCAGAAATTAATGTTTTTTGTAAGCACAAAAGAAGTATGATACAAATTTATCCTACCAAGAGTTTACAAGGTAGGATCAAATTCTAATGGAATTGAGCCGGTTTCTTATCCTAAATGTTTCCTCCCTTTCTACAACCTCTGTCCAGCACCTCTTGGTTAAATAATGTATGCTCTGAGACATGAAATTAAAACAGATCTATGAAATAAATTATTTTAAAACCAGAAAGATTAAGATTTTCTAATGTAAATTGTTGACTGAGTGCTATATGTGTTTTACGAGTTTGTTAATGTTACAGGTAGGTCAAACATGATTCTTGACTGATGTTAAAAAAAAAGATGGAAATTATGTTGCTGCCATTGGCCAGAAGGTGAGGTTAGTCCACCTTTTTAGCTTTGTTAGCTTTGATGGGAAGGAATCTCATGGTGGACTTTTTGTTTTTTGTTTTAAGTATTAAATCATCTATCAATATTTAGCGTATTCATCTAAATAAAATCAACTATAGCATGCTAGCCACACATAGATAACCTTATATTGACTTTTGTGTGTGTGTGTATAGATATGTTATTAATGATATTGTTCGATAATTTCCACATTCTGTTGGATCACTTTTTTAAATTGTGCTTTAGGTGAAAGTTTACAGCTCAAGTTAATTTCTCATACAAAAATTTATACACATATTATGTGACATTAGTTGCAGTCCCTACAATGTGACAACACACTCCCTCTTTCCACCCTGGGTTTCTTGTGTCCATTCAACCAGTTCTGTCCCTTCCTGCCTTCTCATCCAACCTCCGGACAGGAGCTGCCCATTTGGTGTCATGTATCTGCTTGAACTAAGAAACACACTCTTCAAGAGCGTTATTTTCTGTTTTATAGACCAGTCTAATCTTTGTCTGAAGAGTGGGCTTTGGGAATGGTTTTCATTCTGGGTTAATACAGCGTCCAGGGTCCATGACTTTGGGGGTTCCTCCAGTCTCACACCATTAAGTCTGGTCTTTTTACGTGAATTTGAGTTCTGCTCCACACTTCTCTCCTGCTCTGTCTGGGACTCTGTTGTGTTTCTTGTCAGGGCGGTCATTGATGATAGCCAGGCAGCATCTAATTCTTCTGGTCTTAGGCTGATGGAGTCTCTGGTTTATGTGGGCCTTTTGACTTTTTATTGCAATTTTTTTTTTAATTTTGAAAAATTTTTAAACTACAGAAAAGTTGAAAGCATAGTACAGTTCCATTCCTCTTCAACTAGATTCACCAGGTGTCACATTTTGTTAGTTTGCTTTCTCTCCTTTCTGTGCGTATATTTGTCTTCTTTATTTCTTTTTCTTTTGCTGATCTCTTTCAAAATAAATTTCAGTCATCACGATGCTTCTCCCCTAAGTATATCATGATGTATCTCCTAAGGATAAGGACATTCTCTTAGAGAACCACCATACCATTATCACACCCAAGAAACTTGACATTGATTCAATAATATCTAATATACAATCCATACTCCTCAGTCGCTCTCAAAGTATCCTTTATATGTTCTTGTTTTTATCAAGATTCAGTCAGTGTTCATGCACTGGGTTGTCATGTCACTTCAGTCTCCTTCCTTTCATATAGAGCAGTTCCCCTGCTGTTTTGTTTTTGGTCTTTCCTGTTAGTAACATTTTGAAGAGTCCAGACCAGTTGTCTTATAGAATGCCCACATTCTGGATTTGTCTGATTATTTCTTCATAATTATATTTAACTTACAAGAGTTATTGCCTAGGTGCTATTTATTTCCCATTTCTGTGACATCAGGAGACACTTGCTGTCTGTTTGACCCATTGTTGGGGATGCTGAGCTTATTTAAAGTCAAACCTGCCTTATTTTCCATTAGAGGATAATTTTTTCCCTTTAAAGAGGTCCTTTGAGACCACTGAATAGCCTGCTCCTCAACAACCTTTAGCCCAGTGGTTTTTGTATTCACTGACTGTTCTTTTCTGTGTCAGTTATTAAGTAAAAGTTGCAACATGGTGATTTTCTAATTCTGTTCTTCATCCTACATTTATTAGCTGGCATTTTTTTTGTAAAGAAGAGCTTTCCATTTTTCCATTTTTCTTTCACACTTTGAATATCACTGTGAATTCACAGATTATTTTTATGTTGTGTATTAAAATTCATTATTCTTTTAGATACTCAAATTGCCCCTTGTTTGGCCAGTGGGAGCTCCTCTAAACCACTCTCGTGTCCTATTGACATGGCCATTTCAGTCTTTTTTTAAATTATGTTGACGTTTTTTTTTTTAAACTTGGATTATTTGGAATAAGTACTAGATTGAGCAAAAATCACACTGGTAAATTTTCTGAAAGTATTTGTTAAACTGAGTTAATGTGCCATCATCCTGATTTTGCAGACAAGGAAATTGTAGATACAGCCAACCTCCATAAGCTGGTGAAGTTAATGAGCAAAGGTGCTGTAGAAATTTCAGTTACTTGTCAACAAAAATCTCTCTTCACTGGAGAGTCATTACCTACCATTCTGCAGTATGGACTTGACTGAGCTCCAAGGACATAGTCAATTCCTATGAGGTAGGCATATTGTCTATGGGCAGATTTGGCACATAAGCTTGTTTTAAAGGCTGTGTTTTTCTTAACCAGTGCTCTCAGGTTCTTCTCTCTTTTTTTTTTTTTTGAACATTTTATTGTGTTTTAGGTGAAAGTTTACAGAGCATATTAGTTTCCCATTCAACAATTTATACACAGACTATTTAGTGAAATTGATTGCAATCCCCGCAATGCATCAGCTCTCTCCCCCTTTCTATCCTGGTTTCCCTGTTTCCATTCCTCCTGTTTTCCTGCCCCTTCCTGCCTTCTCATCTTTGCTTTTGGGCAGGTGTTGCCCATTTGGTCTCGTATACCTGACTGTTCAAAGAAGCACGTTCCTCATGGGTGTTAGTGTTTGTTTTATAGACTTGTCTAATACTTGGCTGAAAGGTGAATTTTGGGAGTGGCTTCAGTTCTGAGTTAAAACGGTGTCCAGGGACCATAGTCTCAGGGGTTCCTTCAGTCTCTGTCAGACAAGTAAGTCTGGTCTTTTTGTGAATTTGAATTTTCCACATTTTTATCCTGCTCTGTCCGCGACCCTCTATTGTGATTCCGGTCAGCAGTCAGTGGTGGGTAGCCAGGCACCATCTAGTTCTCCCGGTCTCAGCCTAGTGGAGGCTGTGGTTCATGTGGTCCGTTAGTCCTTTGGACTAATTGCTCCCTTGAGTCTTTGGTATTCTTCATTCTCCTTTGCTCTGGACTAAAAGAGACTAATAGCTGTATCTTAGATGGCCGCTTGCAAGCTTTTAAGACCCCAGATGCTACTCACCAAAGCAGGATGTGGACCACATTTTCTTTATGAACTGTGTTATGCCATCTGACCTAGATGTCCCCTGAGACCATAATCCCTAGCCCTCAGCCCCAGCAACTCAGTCCCATGAAAGTGTTTGATTGTGTCTAGGAAGCTTCTATGACTGCCTCCTGTGTGCTTTGTTATATATATGAATATACATGCTGCATATACAAATATGTGTGTAAAAATATCCACAGCCAAACCTGTATATGTACGTGGGTGTACTCCTGTACTCCCACCTACCTCTATTCAGCATGCATATCTACCTATGTATCTGCTTGTAAAATTACTGTTTTTACTGTTATTATAGGGTTGTATATGTTACAGTATTTACTGTGGTTGCCTTTTTTTTTTTTTTCCGTTCTTCTCAGTGTCTTCCTTTGCCTTGGTCAAGGTTGTGCTGACTTCCCCTACATTGTGTATTGCCTTTCTCTTCACCAAAGTTAACACGTCTGCTATCTAGTTAGTGATTCCCCCCCCCTTCCACCTCCTTGTAACCATCAAAGGTTGTTTCTTTCTGTTTGTGAACCTTTTCTTGACTTTTTATAATAGTGGTCTCATACAATATTTGTCCTTTTGTGTTCAACTTATTTCTCTCAGCATAATGTCCTCCAGATTCATCCATGTTGTGAGGTGTTCGCAGATTCATTATTCTTTATCATTGTGTAGTATTCCATTGTATGCATGTACTGTAGTTTATCCATTCATCCGTTGGTGGGCACTTAGGTTGTTTCCATCTTTTTGCTATTGTGAATAATGCTGCATTGAACATGGGTGTGAATATGTCTATTAGTGTCATGGCTCTTATTTCTCTAGTATATATACTTAGGAGTAGGATTGCTGGATCATAGGGTATTTCTATTTCTATCATTTTCCATAGCAGTTGTACCATTTTACATTCCCACCAGGAGTGTATGAGAGTTCCAGTCTCCCCACAACCTCACCAGCATTTTTTTTGTTGTTTTTTTGATCAGTGCCATTCTTGCAGGGATGAAAGGGTATCTCGTTGTAGTTTTGATTTGCATCTCTCTAATGGCTAATATAGGGTCATTATGAGTCAGAATCGACTTGACAGGAACGGGTTTAGGAGCCCTGGTGGCACAGTGGTTAAGAGCTCGGTTAAAAGCTGTCCTGTAAGGTCGCTGTGGGTCAGAATCGACTCAATGGCAACGGATTAATTGGCTGATGATCACAAGCATCTTTTCACGTATATTCGTTGGCCGCCGGAATGTCCTCTTTGGTGAAGCATCTGTTCCTGTCCTTTGCCCGTTTTATGATTGGGTTGTTTGTCTCTTTGTTGTTATTTATTGAAGTTTTCTATATATTTTAGAGATTAAACCTTCATCAGTGTTGCCAAAGATTTAGGTTTTATTTTTACTCTCTTGGTAAAGTCTTTTGATGAGCATGAGTGTTTAATTTTTAGGAGATCCTAGTTATATACTGTACCTGCTGGAGTTTGTATATTTCTAGTTATGCTTGATACTCTATTTATGCCATAGATTAGGGCCCCTAGTGTTGTCCCTATGTTTCTTTCATGATCTTTATAGTTTAGGTTTGACATTTAGGTCTTTGATCTATTTTGAGTTGGTTTTGTGTATGGTGTAAGATATGGGTCCTGTGTCATTTTTCTGCAAATGGATATCCAGTTTTGTCAGCACCATTTGTTGACGAGACTATCTCTTCTCCATTTAATGGCTTTCGACACTTTGTTGAAGATCAGCTGTCCATAGCTGGATGGATTTACTTCTGGGTTCTCAGTTCTGTTCCATTGGTCTATGTGTCTGTCATTGTACCAGTACCAGGCAGTTTTGATTACTGTGGCTGTATAGCAAGTTCTGAGATCAGGAAGTATGAGGTATTCTACTTTGTTGTTCTTCAATATTGCTTTAGCTGTTCGGGGCCCCTTTTCTTTCCATGTGAAGTTGGAGATTAGTTTTTACATTTTGTTAAAGAATGTTTTTGGAATTTGGATCAGGATTGCATTATATCTATAGATCACTTTGAGTAATATTGCCATTTTCACAATGTTAAGTCTTCTAATACATGAGCAGGGAATGTTTTTGCATTTATGTAGGTCTCTCTTGGTTTCTGGCAGGAGTGTTTTGTGGTTTTTCTTGTATAATCTTCTACGTCCCTAGTTAGATTTGTTCCTAAATATTGTATCTTTTTGGCAGCTATTGTAAATGGTATTGTTTTCCTGATTTCCTTTTGAAGTTATCTTTGTTAGTGTAGAAGATTCCAATAGATTTTTGTATGTTGATCTTGAACCTTGCCACTTTGCTGAATCCTTCTATTAGTTCCAGTAGCTTTCTTGTGGAATCTCTTGAGATTTTCTGTGTATAGGATTATATTATCTGCAAATAGGGATAGTTTTACTTCTTCCTTACTGATTTGGATGCCCTTTATTTCCCTTTCTTATTGCTCTAGTTAGGACTTCCAGTACAATATTGAATAAGATAAAGTGCATCCTTGTCCGGTTCCCGTTCTCAAGGGAAATGCTTTCAGTCTCTCTCAGTTGATAATAATGTTGGCTGTTGGTTTTGTATATGTGCAATTAATTATGTTGAGGAAATTCCCTTCTAGTCCCGTTTTGGTGAGAGTTTTTATCCGGAATGGTGTTGGACTTTATCAAATGCCTTTTCTGCATCAATCGAGATGATCATGTGATTCTTTTCCTTTGTTTTATTTATGTGGTAGATTACGTTGATTGATTTGCTAATGTTGAGCCATCCTTGCATTCCTGGGATGGATGCCACTTGGTCATAATGTATTATTTTTTTGTTATGTTGATGTATTCTATTGGCTAGAATTCTGTTGAGAATATTTGCGTCTGTGTTCATGAGAGATACTGGTCTGTAGTTTTCTTTTTTAGTGGTGGCTGCCTACTTTGGTATCAGGGTTATGCTGACTTCATAGAATGAATTTGGGAGTATTCCTTCCTCTTCTGTGTTCTGGAATAGTTTGAGTAGTACTAGTGTGAGCTCT
The DNA here is from genome assembly GCF_000243295.1 of Trichechus manatus latirostris. Taxonomy (NCBI): domain Eukaryota; kingdom Metazoa; phylum Chordata; class Mammalia; order Sirenia; family Trichechidae; genus Trichechus; species Trichechus manatus. Next base: position 527,225 of record NW_004444144.1, read on the forward strand.
TCTTGAATGTTTGGTAGAATTCTCCAGTGAAGCCATCTGGGACAGGGCTTTTTTTTTTGGTTGGGAGTTTTTTTTTTAATGACCTCTTCAATTTTTTCTTTTGTTATGGGTTTATTCAGATTTTCTACTTCAGTTTGTGTTGGTTTAGGTAGGTAGTGTGTTTCTAGAAATTTGTCCATTTGTTCTAGGTTTTCAAATTTGTTGGAGTACAGTCTTTCATAGTATTCTCTTATGATCCTTTTTATTTCACTTGGATCTGTTGTAATTTTTATTATTTCATTTTGGCTTTTGTGGCTTCTTTTGCTGCTCTTTTCCTATTCAAGTTGTAGGGTTAAGGTATAGATTTGGCTTTTCTTTTTTTATGTGTGCATTTATTGCTATTAAATTGACCTCTGAGCACTGCTTTTGCTGTGTCCTAAAGGTTTTGATATGTTGTGTTTTCATTCTCGTTTGATTCTAGAAATTTTTTAATTTCATCTTGGATTTTTTTATTTCCCAGTGGTTTTTAAGCACAGTGTTACTCAGTTTCCATGTATTTGATTTTTTTCCTTGTTCTTCCTTTTACTGATTTCTAATTTTATAGCACTGTGATCAGAGAAGATGCTTCGTATTATTTCGATGTTTTTGTATTTACTGAGGCTTGGTTTGTGGCCTAAGATGTGGTCTGTTCTAGAGAATGATCCATGTGTGCTGGAAAAGAATGTGTATTTTGCTGCTGTTGGGTGAAGTGTTCGGTATATGTCTAAGAGATCAAGTTGGTTGATTGTGGTATTTAGGTCTTCTGTCTCTTTGTTTTATTTCTAGTTCTGTCCTTCATCAAAAGTGGTGTGTTAAAATCTTATGCTATTATTGTGGAGCTGTCTATTTCTCTTTTCAATGCCGTTAGAGTTTATGTATTTTGGAGCTCTGTCATTAAATGTGTATATATTTATAATGGTTATGTCCTCTTGTGGATTAACCGTTTAATCATTATATAATGTCCTTCTTTGTCTTTTATTGTGGATTTTGCCTTAAAGTCTTTTATCTGAGATTAATATGGCCACTCCTGCTCTTTTTTGGTTACTCTTCGTGTGGTGTATTTTTTTCCATCCTTTGATTTTTAGTTTATTTATATCTTTGTGTCTAGGGTGTGTCTTATAGACAGCATATCATAGGATTGTGTTTTTTTATCCATTCTGCCACTCTCTCTTTACTGGTGCACTTAAGCCATTTATGTTCAGTGTTATTATCGATAGGTATGAATTCACTGCTGTCATTTTGTTATGCTTTTCTTTTTTGTGGTGTTAACGGTTTCTTTGTTCTGCATAATGTTCTGTGCTGAGTTCTTTTTGTTTGTGGATTTTCTTTTCATTTCCATCATTGTTGACTTTGTGTTTACTAAGTCTTAATGATTTTCTTCTTTTTTATTTTGGTAAGTAGGTTTGTTAATTTTCTTTATGGTTACCCTGAGGTTTGCTTTTGTCTGCCTAAGTTTAAAGCAGTCTTTTATTTCTTGATATCATCTTGACTTCCTCTCCATATGGAAATGCTATAATTACAACATTTATTCCCCTTTTTTGTTTTGAAGTTGTCGTCATTTACAGATTGACATATCTGGTTCCCTGCTTTAGTGTAGCTTTATTTTATTTCTGAGGATACTTTATCTGGGTTGCTATAAGTTGAATTGACTGAGTGGCAGTGGAGTTGGGTTTTTTTCTTCTTTTTTTAATCTGGGTTGGTATCTGACTGATGCTGTCATGTGTCTTAACCTCAAGTTGTTGTCCTATGTTGTTGATTCTCTGTCCAAAGGACTCCCTTCAATATTTCTTGTAAGATTCATCTGGTTTTTACAAATTCCCTTAATTTCTGTTTATCTGGAAATGTCCTTATTTTGCCACCATATTGGAGAGGCAGTTTTGCTGGATATATAATTCTTGGTTGGCAGTTTTTTTCTTTCAGAGTTTTATATATGTTGTTCTGTTGCCTTCTTGCCTGCATGGTTTCTGCTGAGAAATCGAGCCTTGTCTTATTGGTTCCTCTTTGTAGGTGATCTTTCTTTTTTCCCAAGCTGCTCTCAGGATTCTTTCTTTGTCTTTGGAAAGTTTGATTATGATATGTCTTAGTGATTTTCTTTTGGAATCTATCCTGTATGGGGTTTGTTGTGCTTCTTGTATGGATATCTTCTAGTCTTTTATGAAATTAGGTAAGTTTTCTGCCAGCAAATCTTCAGAAATTCCCTCTGTGCTTTTTATTGTCTCCTGCTGTTCTGCAGTTCCAATCACACATAAATTATTCCTCTTGGTAGTGTCCCACATAACTCTTACGGTTTCTTTATCTTTCTTCATTCTTTTTTCGATTGTGCTTCAAACAAATTAGTGTTAAAGGATTTGTCCTTTGTTTCACTGGTTCTGCTTCTGCTGACTCAATTCTTCTCCTTTGTCCTTCCATTAAGTTGTCTACTTCTGAAATATTGTTAATCTTCTGGATTTCTAGTTGTTGTTTTTGTATGGTTTCTAATTATTTCTTTTGTAGTCTTGTTCTTGTATTGTTTTACTGAATTCTTCTAGCTTTTTGTCCATGTTTTCCTTAGTTTTGTGTGTTTTCTCCTTGATCTCTTTCTTGATCTCTTGGAGAAACCTATATATAAGTCTTTTGAATTCCTTATCTGGTAGTCCATTACCAGTTCTTCCTCAGGGAGATTTTGATTCTTTATTTTGTTCACTTGCTGGAGGCATCTTGTCCTGCTTCTTTAGGTCATTTGATACTGTCTATTGTCTTTGAGGCATTAAGGTGTTATATTTAATTATTAATTGTATGTTTGTTTGCTGAGTCCTGATTTTTTGTTTTGATGTATCAGCAGGCAGGATGGGCATGCTACTCTGGTTGCTAGTCTGGCCTCACTGCAGTGCTCACCACCTGTCTCTGGGTGGGTAGAGTAGCAGCTGTATGTGTGAGCTGGTTTTGCGGGGTGGCTGAGAGAGGTTGGGTGGACATCAGCCACTGTCTGTCGTGGGTCCAGTGGTGCAGGAGCAGGCAGTGGCACTCACTGAGTGGGTGAGGCAGCAGGTTTGGTGGGTGTGGCTGGCTAGTGGAGGCATGGTGGCCGTCTCCTCCCAGATGGGATGGATGAGTGGTGGGCAGGTGCACACATGGTTGCACTACTGCTGCCTCTTACTGGGTTGTGGCGGGGGTGTAGGTGACGGGCCGGTGTGTGTGCAGTTGTGTGCTTGCTGCCCCTCACCGGGCAGGGGGTGTGGGAGGGGCAAGTGGCGGGCGGGCTGCGCACAGTCACACTGCCACCGCCTGTTGTCAGGTGGGGTGCAGGTGGCAGGTAGGCACACACATGTACGTGATCAACGCTGCTGACTGGGTCTGGGGGTATGAAGGTGGCGTGAGCGTGCACACATGGAAGCGTGTCCACTACCACTTGTCAGGTGGGTAGGAGGCTGGGTTGGGGGGAGAATAGGCTCATGATATGGTCTCCAATCAGGTGGGGTGACTAGGGTATGAGACCCTTCATTGATTCTGATTAGGAGGGTTGGGGAGTGGTAATATGCCTCTCTGGCTAGCAGATGTGGGTGCCAGGGCTCTCCTTGCCACTGCAGCCAGCATTTGGTGCCTGCCCCCAACCTATTGTGAGGCTGGGGGGTGCCACCAGGGGTCTGGTTGGGTGGAAGACCTCCCACCGCTACTCTGTGGATACACCTCCTTGTGCACACCACTCACCCCAGAGGTCAGGGACTGCTGCTCATGAGTATATCTGGTTCTGGATCCTGGCTCCCTCCTTGCTCTGTGGATGGCAGATCATTTTAATTCTCGCTCTCCTTTCTGTGTTTTCATTCCTTAGATCTGGATCATGATGGGCTCACCTTGCTTCTCCAGTTATGCCTATACAGTTTCTCTGTCTCTTATGGGAAAGCCATGAAGTTGCCTCCCTGTGTACCTCACTCAGGGCCGCTACTGGTTTTGTCTTAAGATGGCCATGTTGAGCCAGGATGGCTGGCAGAGCCCTTTTCCATGTTACTCCTCATTTGCTGTGTTCATTCAATTTTTCCTTCAAGTCAGTGTTCGATTTGATTCTTTATCCTTCTTTTTTATTGTTCAGGGTGCCAGGATGGTTATTTACATCTGTTTCACTTGGTTTTTGGAACTTTGCTGTAGGGGGACAGTATGGTGTGTCTTTCTAATCTGCCACCTTGGCTCCTCCCACTCCCTTTCAATCTTGAAGCACTTCCTTGCATTTTGACACAAGCTGTTCAGGCTCAGTGCCAGCCCTGAAGTCAGCCATTTCTCCAAAGGTCCCAAGGTTCATGGTGGGCTTTTTAAATCCTTTATTGATTGCCTCTCCGAAATGGTAAGAAAATAAAATTACCTCATTCTGAATTGCTGCTGGGTTACAAGCAGAAACTTTTTTTTCCCCCTCATAGTGCAGTGAGCCTCATTTTCATACACTAATGGAAATAGTAAGGACTAAAACTAAAAACCAGACCCATTGCCACCAAGTGAATTCCAACTGATAGCAACTCTATAGGGCAGAGTGGAATTGCCCTATAGGGTTTCCAAGGCTGTAATCTTTATGGAAGCAGGCTGCCACATCTTTCTCCCATGGATCAGCTGTTGAGTTCTAACCACCAGCCTTTTGATTAGCAGCTGAACACTTTAACCACTACACCACCAGGGCTCCTCATTAAAGACTAGCAGTTATTAACTTTTTATTAATATTTGGGAATTTTTTTTAAATAAAAGTGCAGACGCTGCTCTTTGTGCTCTAGTTTTCCATTTGAAACAAAAGTATTCTATTACTGTAAATTTTAGTGTAAATGTTAGTGTTTCTCAGTGTTCTGCCATTGGCCCACTTCTTTTTTCTCTCATAGTTTCAACAGTTATCTCCCAAGTCTACATGTCCAAACAAAAGCCACTCCCCAGATCTTCAGGGGTTTTTTTGTTTACCCATTCACTTTTTTTTTTTTGTATTTTTGGTGAAAGTTTACACAGGAAATTAGGTTCGCATTTAACAATTTCTATACATATTGTTTAGTGTTATTGGTCACATTTTTCACAATGTGGAAGCATTCTCATTGTTTCCATCCTGGTTGTTCTGTTTCCATTAATCTAGCTTCTCTGCCCTCCCCAACTTACGTTCGTGTCTTTGCTTTAGGCAAATATTGACCGTGTGATCTCATGTAGATGATTATTTAAAAGAAGCACAGTACTTGTGGATGATATTGTTTATTTTATGAGCCAATCTATTGTTTGGCTGAAAAGTAACCTCCAGGAGTGGGTTCAATTCCAAATTTAAAGGGTATCCCAAGGCAATAGTCTCAGGGGATCCTCTAGTTTCTACTGGTCCAGTAAGCCTGGCCTTTTTTAGGAATTTGAGGTTTGTTCTACATTTCTCTCCCATTCTATCTGGGACCGTCTGTTGTGTCCCTGGTCAGAATGGTTGTTAGTGATAGCCAGACATCATCTAGTTCTTTTGGTCTCAGGATAGATGAGGCTGTGGTTCATGTGAGCTGCTAGTCCTGTAGACGGGTTTATTCTTTGAGTCTTTGGTTTCCTTCTTTCTCTTTTGTTCCAGACGAGTAGAGACCAATAGTTTTATCTTAGATGGCCACTTGCAGGCTTTTAAGACCTCAGACACGACTCACCTCACTAGGATGTAGAAGAGCCAGATGTTCAGTTTTATAACCAGCTATCTGCTAGACGGTCCTCCTGGATGCTCTTTTAGTACTTAACACAGTAAGTTTAAAATAGCTTTTCATCATCCCCAGCAGCCCTCCACCCCCACCAAGTTCACCTCTTATGGGCTTGCTCTAGTTATGAGTCATATCCACGTAATACTGTCCAACACAAAATGTACACAAAAGCATGAAAATTTTAAAACAAGATTAAAATTTCTTCTCTAGCATCCTACTGCACCCCATACTTGATAGACTACTACCTAGAAGATAAAACAGTCTCCTTCACATTGGCTTTCAAAAGGCCATCATACCCTGTTCCTTGCCCACCCCTTGGATTCATTATGATACTCCATCCTGCTTGTTGTTCTAGGCCCATGCTTTAGTTTTTCTCAACTTGGTGGTTTACTCACCTGTCCCTTCTGTCTGATGTTTTCTCCCCTTCCTCTTCCTCTCCTAGGCTTATAAAAGAACAAAGATATCTGCAATAGAAAGTCACACATCACCTTACTCGAGTGATCAAACTTACCATCACTAACAATGGAGCAAGCTGATAGGTGTACCTTTTCTGTACCCCAATGATACCTTGTACATGCCTGCCATACTTAGCAGCATTGTATTAAAACTATGTCTTCTTTGGGTGAGCTCTTTTATGGTAGGAACTGTACTTTATTGATACAAGTATCCATAGTTCATGGTATAAAATAGACATAATCAATTTTTAATGTTAGATACTGTCTTAGTTATCTAGTGCTGCTATAACAGAAGTATCACAAATGTGAGGCTTTAACAAACAAATTTATTTTCTCACAATTTTGGAAGCTAGAAGGCTTTCTCTCTCTGTTGGCTCTGGAGGAAGGTCCTTGTCTCTTTGAGTTTCTGCCCCTGGGAAATCTTCATGTGGCTTGGCGTCTCTCTTCCGTCTCTCTTTTTTAGCTTGCTTGTTTAATCTCCTTTATATCTCAGAAGAGATTAACTATAGACATACCCTACACTAAGCCTGCCTCATTAATATAACAAAGACAACCTATTCCCAAGTGAGGTTATAACCACAGGCATAGAGGTCAGGATTTACAACACATGTTTTGGGGGGACACAATTCAATCCATAACAGATATGCAACAGATATTAACATATATTAAAATGAGGTTAGGAGAAAAATAATTGCCAGAGGTTCAGATCTCCGGAGGAGCTTGACTCATCCCTTAATTGTTGAGTACAGCAAATAATGCTTTTGTCAGATTTTCAGGGAGGTGGATAATTGAAGGAAATGTTCAGGGTTGACAGACTCTAAAGTTTATTTTAACTGTGTCTGTTGAAAAGTTTGAATTCTTGGAACAGCCTATTGAAATTAATGAACTATAGATTCCAAGTATGTGGGCTTTGTAGTTACTGAAGTTTATGGTTAACTAATAGTAGGACACATGATTGTGCTCAGTTCAAGAGTTTTTCTACTGTTTTCTCTCTACTTGTTTCGTGTGTGTTAAGTCTTTTTTTCTAAGGATGATAAGCTCCCAGAATAGATATTCAGTAATTAATTATTGGCTTGAGTTTTAAGAATCTAGTTTAATTTTGCCCCTTACCAAACATTTTACTACCCGTCTAGTGTATGTAGGAAAGGTTAAAAAAAAGAGAGAGAGTTTGTTTTTAGTGCCTGTTAGCCACCACTGTCTGTTTGCCGTACTCTGGTGGCTTGCATATTGTTATGATGCTGGAAGCTATGCCACTGGTATTTCAGATATCAACAGGGTCATACATGGTGATCAAGTTTCAATGGAGCTTCCAGACTAAGCCAGACTAGGAAGAAAGGCTTGGTGATCTACTTCCAAAAACCCTATGGATCAATGGTGAAGATGGCACAGGACCAGGCTATGTTTTGTTCTGTCCTGATGGGGTCATCATGAGTTGGAGCCAACTACATGGTAAATAACACCAATAACTCTAGTGGCGAAGATACCCATACTTATGACCTTCCCCAATGCTAAATTTTAATGTGTTTTTTCCCCACAGTCACATGCTTCTTTTCATCTCGTCTTTAGCGTATTTGGATTATTCATGTAATATTTCTCCTTGCTCCCACATTTTTCCCCTTGGCCATTTTATACTTCTTAAAACTCTACCAAAGTGACAGCGGATAGAGAGAGGTGAAGTGTTGGGTCCTTTTGCTACTGGATCTCATTGTTTAGAGAAGAAAAAAACTGAAATTGTTAAAATGTATCTTTGAATCATCCATATTTTAATTATTCTGTTCTTACTCTTTGTTGACAGTAATTGAGTGTATTGATTTATGATCCATTTAGTCAATCTCTTGGCTTAATTTTTTGTATGACTTTCTCACCAGAAGTTTTTATTGCTCCATATATACTAGATCATTTCACTTCATAATATCCCTGTGTAACAGGTAGAATAGAAGGAATTCCCATTTAATAGATGAATCAAGAACTAGATAGATAAAGCTATGACTAGGACACAGCTTTCAAATTCACATGTCTTCAGGGCCCAGGGAGGCAGAGTTTGAGTAGGGCGTGGTGGGAACAAGAGTATGTATGCTCAACCACCTAATAAGTAAATATTCAAAATATTATGTCAGTCTGTCAAAGCTGGTGACCTCTTTGAAACCTCTGGATAAGAAACCTGTCTTTCTGTCTTGTTCGGGGCTTTTTCTACTATATTTTCACTCTTGGAAATAAGTGCATTTGTGGAAAAGACAACTATAGGAAGCTGCCTTTTCTTCTGTTAAAATTATTATCCTTTATGCTAGTGCTGCGCTGCATTCTTAATGTCAAGTCTCCATTCATGTGCATGATGAGCTCTTATATGTTAAGCAAATGGTGCTTGGCTACTCTTACTTACAGTCTGTTTTAAAATACACTCAGTATTGACATATAGGATACCTAACTGAATATATATTAGAGCCAACCTAATAATGAAGAAGAAAAATAAACTTAAAACTATAGAGGCACCCAAAAAAGATGTCAAAGTTCAGTCACTCACACGTTTTCTTATTCATAAGCATCTATTGAATGAATGAAAAACCATACAGATGTTCATTCAGATCCCATTTCTTCTTACTTAACACAGAATTTGAATAAGCTTGGTGATCTAGCTTGCCAGCTTATAGAATAGAAGCTAGAAGGACAGAAGTTATGGAGCCAGGGGAGAGACCTGCTAGAGGCAGGCCAGGCAAAGAATTCATAAAGACAGTTTGATAGTAAGAGATAGATGGCATTAAAAACAAACAAAACAACAAAAAGTAGTCGTTTGTGGCCAGCTAAGGTGGTGGCAAATAATGTTCTGAGAGGATTTATATCACTATCTTGCCAACCATGACTCTTTTACCAATACCATCTGCACAAAAGTCAGGAAAAGTAATTTTATAATATCCAAAATAGTTAACTTTAAAACATTTCAACAAAGTGAAAAGTTTCTGTTTCCTGGAAAACTCATTTTTAGGGGGAGGAGAATAGAGTGGGAAGGGTAAAAATCTTGTTCTTCAACTCTCTTGTAAAAGGTTAATAACTCACAGTCTGCACTAGTTTTGCTATAAACTGCCATCAGTTGTAAAATGTAAAAATGACTTTCACATACAGCGTGTATTTAGTCAGTGTCAATACTGGTAGGAAAATTCTGCCAGCTTTTTTCATTTGGGAGTGTACTTTGAGCATGCCATCTGTTTTCTGATAGAGCCCGGTGACCTGTTTCCACATGGATAACATTTCAAGTTTTTTGAGGTCCTTTCACAAAGACAAAGGAGTAGGTTAACAGACATAGCAGAAGTTAAAACTGGTATTTTCAGGACAATGTTTGTTTTTATTGTTTAAATGCTGTCCATTTATTTTTACTTAATTCCTGAGATAAGTGGCTGAAACAATAGATTTTTGGAACAAAATGCTTCAGGCTGACTCCTGACTTTGGTGCCAGAGGCTTGGGCAGGAGACACGCTTTCAAATGCCAAACACAGCAAGATCTAGGGCTTTTAAAACAGTATTGTTCAAGTCATTTGTTAATATTGAACATGGTGGACTGTGACCAGCTTTGATGTATATTGCTTTGCTTTAAAAACCCACCTAGTTTTGATGAGAGGGGAAAAAAAAAAAAAACTGGCTCTTACAGTTCCTGTTTAAAATAATAGAACCTTACATGGGGTCGGGGCAACTGGACAGCAGCTAACAACAGCAGCAACAGCACAATATATGGCTCCACTTGTTTAGGCTTTCTTCATTATGTCTTTTAATAAACTGTAATAATTTTCCTTGAAAATCATGTACATTTTTGGCTAGTTTATTCCTAGGTGCCTGATAATTTTGTTTGTTCTTGTAAATGATATCAATTTAAATCTTCTAATTGTTTCTTTTTTCTTCTTTTATTGTGCTTTACGTGAAAGTTTACAGCTCAAGTTAATTTCTCATTCAAAAATTTATACACAAATTGTTTTGTGACATTGGTTGCAATCCCCACAATGTGACAGCACGCTCCCCTTTTCCACCCCGGGTTCCTTGTGTCCATTAGTCCAGCTCCTGTCTCTTCCTGCCTTCTCGTCCTGCTTTTGGAAAGGAGCTGCCCATCTGGTCTCGTATATTTGCTTGAACTAGGAAGCACATTCCTCAAGTGTTCTTTTTTTTTTTTTTCTTTTTTGGTTTTATAGGCCTGTCTAATCTCTGTCTGAAAAGTGGGCTTTGGGAATGGTTTCAGTTCTGGGTCCTGTACCATCCCCATGATCAGTTGCAGATCAGATCGTTGTGATCCATAGAGTTTTCATTGGCTGATTTTCTCAAGTAGATCAACAGGCCTTTCTTCCTAGTCCATCTTAGTCTGGAAGCTCTGCTGAAACCTGTTCAGCATCATAGCCTAGCCACACGCAAGCTTCCTCTGACAGATGGGTGGTGGTTACTCATGAGGTGCATTGGCTGGGAATCCAATCCAAGTCTCCCACATGGAAGGTGAGAATCCACCACTGAACCATCACTGCTGCCATATTCTGTGTAATGGTTAGGAAGTGTTTATATGATTAAAAAAAAAGAAAAACATCCTTTTCTAAACTAATCTGTGAATTCGCTGCAATAGCAATAAAAATTACAAGGTGTTTCATGAACACTGACAAGCTAATTCTGAATAGGAAATTGCTCAGAACTAAGGCTAATGTAGCCAAATTTGGGGGCAAAATTAAGAAAATATGGTGCTAAGGAGGAAGAGGGCAAAGAGGAAAGAGAAGGGAGGGCGTATTCTATCCAATAGTGAGAACTTCTACACAGCTATTTTTAAATACCGTAGTATGGAATGAAATATTGAAATCAGATAAGTAGAACAGAACAGAAATCTCAGAAGCTCCATATAATGGGAGCTTACTATGTGACAAAACTGACAGTCTAAATAATGGGGAAATAAAATAATGTCTTGGGGAAAAATCAAAGGGACAATTGGCTACCAATATTTAAAAAAAAAAAAAACAACTCTACGTCACAGTATACACAAGTAAATTGCAAAAGATTTTAAAGTACATGTAAAATGCAGAGCTGAAAAACTGCTATAAATAAACAGAGGATAATTTATAATATCATGGTAAAGAAGACGTTTGTAGAGAAAGCTTAAAAGGCCATAACAATAAATAAAAATAGTTTTAAATTATGCATATATAAATTATAAACTTCTTGACAAAAGTCACCATGGAAAAAGAAGTCAATCAGATCACTGACTAAGAAGAGATATTTGTAACCAAAGGAGTTAGTATAAAAATAAATAAATAAAATAATAGAATCTTAATGTTGGAAGCAAATTCAAAGGTCATTTAGTCCAATTTTCTGCATTAGTTTAGATTCTTGCTGTTCCTGTTATGAATGAATTGACACACATCATCTAACAAAAGACACCACATTTGCAAAAATCTATAAACAGTCCACCTGCCAGGATGTGCTTGCCTGTTTTATCAACCACAGAAAAGCGTGCAGTTAGCTGGCAATACAGCAACAGCAAGTGCTAGAAGCCCAGATTTGCACGCCTTGTTGGATGCCTCCCATGTCACCATCTTAGGGAAGGAGAATGAGTCAGGAGTTCAGCTGTTAAAAAAGCTATTCCTAGTATAAGCCTACTTTATCTAAAATATGTTATGATATTTCCACTTATTCATCACAATAACACATACCTGATGAGGATTTTGACTTAAAGAGAAACCTGTGAAAAGCTGCTTCAGCCAAGCATGTTCTCTGCTGCTACTGAATGAGGGCAGATTTACACAGACTATTATATTTCATCACTATGAAAGGTAAGAGGTAATACCACCAAAGCGAAAGGGAGTTCATGGAACAATATGCACCAGACTGGATTATACAGGAACTGGAGAAATGACCCTTCACAATTTCAAAGTTTTCTAAAGGCTGGAAAAAAAGAAAAAAAAAACCAGACCCATTGCAGTCAAGTTGATTCTGACTCAGAGACCCTACAGGACAGAGTACAACTGCCCCATAGGGTTTCCGAGAAGCAGCTGGTGGATTCAAACAGCTGAGCTTTTGGTTAGCAGTCGAGCTTTTAACCACTGCATCACCAGGGCTCCAAGGGCTGGAAAAGACCACAATAATCCATTTGTACCCTGTTATACATAAGGTAGCTATGAGTCGGAATCGACTCGACAGCACCTAACAACAACAATCCATTTGTTTACGTTCCCTTAACTCTAAGCAGGAATGTATCTAATTAACCCATTCCAGGAAAATATGTGTTTTATATTTTATATAGAATCTGATAATGAAACCAAAAACCAAACCAAACCCATTCTCATGGAGTCAATTCCGACTCATAGGGTTTCCAAGGAGGGGCTGGTGGATTCAAACTGCTGGCGTTTTGGTTAGCAGCTAAGCTCTTAATCACTGTGCCTGGTAATAAGAGAGCTATAATTTGTTCAAAGAGCTTGGAGTTTTTAGTCAATGAAGCTGTGCTATTAACTATAAGCTGCTTCTTTGTCTGAAAACTATTCCATAGTCTGAGTGCAGTAGTGGTGTTTTCTGAAAGCAGGCAAATAATATTCCTATAGAAGTAACCACAGATGGGAGTGGAACGGGCTTTTAATGCCTTATAAAATGTATTAACTGGCTAAAAAGGAGAAGGGTTGGACAGGAAAAGGATGGGATCAATGGACGGTACCCGCATCATCTATTCCTTCTTTAACCACTTTGAGACATCTAGAGAAATTATACTCTTTTCCTTTAAAGTTTTTACTGGAGCAATATATCTTCGTAAAAGTACACAAATCTTAAATGTGCAGATTATCACAAAGCTCACACACTCATGTAACCCATCCCCAGATCAAGAACAAATGCCATATCCCAGAAATCTCCCTCTAGTTCCTTCCTGATCAGTGCTGCCACCATACTCCCCAAATGTAATCTCTATGATAACTTCTAAAATCATAGATTAGTTTGGCCTCTTTTTGAATGCTATATAAAAGGGTAGTGATAGAAACAATGCTGGAGATCACATGATAGAGTTTTGCAGAACTAACGACTTCATTGCAAATACCTTTTTTCAACAACATAAATGGCAACTATACACGTGGACCTCACCAGATGGAAAACACAGGAATCAAACTGACTATACCTATGGAAAAAGATGATGGAAAAGTTGAATATCATCAGTCAGAACAAGGCCAGGGCCTGACTGGGGGATAGACCATCAATTGCTCATATGCAAGTTCCAGAAGTCGAACAAAATTAGAACAAGTCCATGAGAACCAAAGTATGACCTTGAGTATATCCCACCTGAATTTAGAAACCATCTCAAGAATAGATTTGATGCATTGAACACTAATGACCAAGACCAGATGAGTTGTGGAATGACATCAAGGGCATCATACATGAAGAAAGCAAGAGGCTACTAAAAAGACGGGAAAGAAAGACCAAAATGGCTGTCAGAAGAGACTCTGAAATTTGCTCTTGAATGTCGAGTAGCTAAAGCAAAAGGAAGAAATGATGAAATAAAAGAGCTGAACAGAAGATTTCAAAAGGTGGCTCGAGAAGACAAAGTATTATAATGAAATGTGCAAAATCTGGAGATAGAACACCAAAAGGGAAGAACACGCTCAGCATTTCTCAAGCTGAAAGAACTGAAGAAAAAATTCAAGCCTCAAGTTGCAATTTTGAAGGATTCTACAGGCAAAATATTGAACTACACAGGAAGCATCAAAAGAAGATGGAAGGAATACACAGAGTCACTGTACCAAAAACAATTGGTTGACATTCAACCATTTCAGGAGGTAGCATATGATCAAGACCTGATGGTATTGAAGGAAGAGGTCTAAGCTGCACTGAAAGCACTGGTGAAAAACAAGGCTCCAGGAATTGATGGAATACCAACTGAGATGTTTCAACAAACAGATGCAGAGCTGGAAGTTCTCACTTGTCTATGCCAAGAAATTTGGAAGACAGCTACCTGGCCAACCAACTGGAAGCAATCCATATTTATGCCTATTCCAAAGAAAAGTGGTCCAACAGAATGCAGAAATTATCGAACAATATCATTAACATCACATGCAAGTAAAATTTTGCTGAAGATCATTCAAAAGCGGCTGCAGCAGTATATTGACAGGAAACTGCCAGAAATTCAAGCCAGATTCAGAAGAGGCTGTGGAACCAGGGATATCATTGCTGATGTCAGATGGATCCTGGCTGAAAGCAGAGAATACCAGAAAGATGTTTACCTGTGTTTTATTGGCAATGCAAAGGCACTCGACTGTGTGGATCATAGCAAGTTATAGATAACATTGCAAAGAATGGGAATTCTAGAATGCTTAATTGTGCTCATAAGGATCCTGTACTTAGACCAAGAGGCAGTCATTCGAACAGAACAAGGGCATACTGCATGGTTTAAAGTCAGGAAAGGTGTGCATCAGGGTTGTATCCTTTCACCATACTTATTCAAACTGTATACCGAGCAAATAATCCAAGAAGCTGGACTGCATGAAGAAGAACGGGGCCTCAGGATTGGAGGAACACTCATTAACAACCTGTAGTATGCAAATGATACAACCTTGCTTGCTGAAAATGAAGAAGACTTGAAGCACTTACTGATGAAGATCAAAGACCACAGCCTTCAGTATGAATTGCATCTCAACATAAAACAAAAATCCTCACAACTGGACCAATAAGCAACATCATGATAATCAGAGAAAAGATTGATGTTGTCAAGGATTTCATTTTACTTGTATCCACAATCCATGCCTGTGGAAGCAGCAGTCGAGAAATAAAATGACACATTGCATTGGGCAAATCTGCTGCAAAAGATCTCTTTAAAGTTTTAAAAAGCAAAGATGTCACTTTAAGGACTAAAGTGCACCTGACCGAAGCCATGGTGTTTTCAATCGCCTCATATGTATGTGAAAGCTGGACAATGAAAGGAAGACCACAGAAGAATCTATGCCTTTGAATTATGGTGTTGATGAAGAATATTGAATATACCATGGACTGCCAGAAGAACCAACAAATCTGTCTTGGAAGAAGTACAGCCAGAATGCTCATTATCAGTGAGGATGCTGAGACTTCATCTCACATGCTTCGGACATGTTATCAAGAAGGACCAGTCCCTGGAGAAGGACATCCATGCTTGGTAGAATAGAGGGTCAGTGAAAAAGAGGAAGACCCTCAATGAGATGGATTGACACAGTGGCTGCAACAAGGGGCTCTAGCATAACAATGATTGCAAGGGTGGCACAGGACTGGGCAGTGTTTCATTCTGTTGTACATAGGATTACTATGAATGAGAACCAACTAGATGGCACCTAACAACAACAATATAAAAGGAATCATATAGTATGTATTCTTTTGTGTATAGTTTCTTTCCTTCAAAATTATATTTGTGAGGTTAATGTCTATTGTACACAGCAGTAGTTGTTAATTTTCATTGCTGTATAGTATTATATTGTACAAACATACCACAATTTATTATCCATTCTATTTGTGATGGCTATTTAGCTTATTTACAGCATTTAACAATTACAAACAGTATTGCTATAAATATTCTTGTATATGACTTCGGTTCACATATATGCACACTTGGTATGAAGTATGCCTATGTTCAGTTTTGGTAGACAATGATAGTTTTTGAAAGAGATTTTCACTAATTTATAGTCTCACCAGCAGTATATGAGAGTCCCAGTTGCTCCTTGTTCTTGTCAACATTTGATGTTATAATTTTTTTTTATTTTAGCCATTCTGGTGGGCATAGAGAGATAGCTCATTATGGTTATAATTATGGTTGAGACCAAGACCCTTTTCATAGGTTTATTGGTCATTTGAATAACTTCTCTTTTGAAGTGCTTATTCAAATCTTTTACCCATTTTTCTATTGAGTTGGTTGTCTTTTTCTTATTGAATTATAGGAATTATTTATATATTCTGGGTATATGTCTTTTGTCAAACATATTTATTGCAAATAATTTCTCCTAGTCTATGGCTTTCCTTTTTGGGGTCAAGGAGGATATTTTTTAATACTTTTTTCTTTCTTGGAAAATTTCAAGTATATATAAAAGTAGAGAGAATTATATAATGAATCCCCATATACTCAACTTCAACAATTCTCAACTCATGTCCAATCTTGTTTCAGCTATATCCCCACTAAAATCTGCCTTCTTCCATCTCCCTAATATGTCCTTTTGTTTCCATTATTAACCTCATGGGCTTTTTTTTAAAAACAGAAATTAATTGAAGTTTATTGAATACGCAATTTGCAAATTGAGGAACAGTCTGACTAGACTGTCAAGAATGCTTAGAGAAAAAGGATTTTTATAGACATATATACCTCAGTTTATCTGAGTCTATATCACACATAGATAATTCTTTAAAAGAGCACAATGCTCAAGGCAAACATTCTTTACTAATTAAGCCAAACTATTGCTTGATTCAAAGATCACTTCAGGGTACAGTTTCATCTTAAGGCTTAAAGATTATCCCACAGCAATACTTTTGGGGTTCACCCAGCCTCAATGGCTCCAGAGTCTGGAATCCATTGAGAATTTTAAATTCTGTTCTGCATTTTTCCCACTTTTGATCAGCATTTTTCTATAGACTCTTTGATCAAAATATTCGGTAATGGTAGCCGGGCACTGTACAGTTATTCTGGTCGCATGGCAAAGGTAACCTCATAGGCTTTTATTAATTCGTTCAACATTCATTTACTTATTCATATATTCATTGGATTAGATCTAATTTAGTTAATAATTAAAAAGAGTGGATGTATTTTTGTACTTACATTACATGAGCTCTCTGCATATGGTGACTCTGTTGACCACTCTCTCCCTTCTGAAATCCCTTTCCCTTAGGTATGTGTGGTACTACTCTACCTGATTTTCCTCATACTTTCCTACTGAATTTCCTTTCTGGGAAATTCTTCCTCCCTCATTCTTTCAGAATTATTGTTCCCCTAGAGTTCTCTTCCAATTCTCAATTCATTTGGATGATTTCATCAATATCCATGTCCGTGGTTCCCACTTGTATGCTGATAGCACATCTCCAGTCCAGAATACTCGGCTCAATATCAGATCCCCATATACAGTTATCTGCTGGGCACCTCGCTTGGATGACCAACAAGCATCCATGGCAGACCAATCGATTCTCCCATTCATCCATTATAGTAGAATTCATTGATTTATCAATTTTTCCTTTTATGGATAGTTGCTGATGGGAATGTAAAATGGTGCACCCACTTTGGAAAACACTGTGGCAGTTCCTGAAACAGTTAAACATAGAGTTACCATATAATCCAGCAATTCCATCCTATGCATGTATAGTCAAGAAATGAAAGCATATGTACACACTAAAACTTGTACACAAATGTTCATAACACATTATTGATAAAAGCCAAAAAGTGAAAACAACCCAGATGTCCATCAACTGATGAATGGATAAATAAGGTTAAATAAAATGTGTTTTGTTCTATTGTACATAGCATTGCTATGAGACAGAACTGACTCAGTGGCACCTAACAACAACAACAAAGTAGAATTCAGAGAAAATAAAATTACCAGAGACCCCTTGCCATTGAGTTGATTCTGACTCATAGTGACCTTATAGGACAGATTAGAACTGTCCCATAGGATTTTCAAGGAGCGGCTGGTGGATTTGTATTGCCAACTTTTTTGGTTAGTAGCCAAGCTCTTAACCACTGTGCCACCAGGGCTCCACCATAGACATACAGGCACATTATATGTGATAAAAGGGTCAGTGCACCGAGAAGACATAACAATCCTAAATGTGTATGTAGCTAAAACAGAACCACAAAATATGAAGCAAAAAATTGATAGAACTGAAAGGAGAAAGAGATAGCTCCCCAGTTATAGCTGGAGACTCAACACCCCTCTCAACAACTGATAGAACAACTAGACAGAAAATTAGCAAGAATATATAACACGATTAACCAACAGGATCTAATTGACACTTACACGCAGTCTTTTCAAGTGCACACAGAAAATATACCAATATATTCCATATCCTGGGCCATAAAATAAACCTCGAGAAATTTAAAAGAATTGAAATAATACCAATTATGTTCTTTTACCACAATGGAATCAAACTAGAAATCAGTAACAGAAAGATAGCAGAAAAATCCCCAAAACATTTGGAAATGAAACAACACACTTCTAAATAATCCATGGGTATGGAAACTGAACAACACCTTGCTCAAAAACTGCTAGATTATAGAAGAAATCATGGATGGAATAAAGAAATTCATAAAATCAAATAAGAAAGAAAAGACATCTTACCAGAACCTTTGGGACATAGCAAAAAACAGTGCTTAGAGGTCAATTTATAGCAATAAATGGACACATCCAAAAATAAGAAAGGGCCAAAATCAAAACATTAATTCTACAATTCGAACAAATAGAAAGCAGCGAAAGAAGCCCTCAGGCACCCGAAGAAAGGAAATAATAAAGATCAGAGCAGAAATAAATGAAAGAATAGAAAAACAATTGAAAGTGTCAACAAGACCAAAAGTTGCTTTTTGAAAAGATCAACAAAATCGACAAACCATTGGCCAAACTGACAAAAGAAAAATGGGAGAGGGAACAAATAACCCAAATAAGAAATGAGATGGGTCATATCACAACAGACCCAACTAAAATAAAAAGGATCATAACAGAATACTATGAAAAATTGTACTCCAACAAATTTGAAAACCTAGAGGAAATGGACAAATTTCTAGAAACACACTACGTACCTAAACTAACACAAACTGAGGTAGAAAAACTAAATAAAACCATAACAAAAGAAGAGATTGAAGAGGTAATAAAAAAACTCCCAACGACAATAACAAAAAAACCCCTGGCCCAGACGGCTTCACTGGAGAATTCTACCAAACTTCCAGAGAAGAGTTAACACCACTTCTACTAAAGGTATTTCAGAGCATAGAAAAGGAATAAATATTCCTGAACTCGTTCTATGAAGCCAGCATAACCCTGATACCAAAGCTAGGTAAAGACACCGCAAAAAAAAAAAGAAAGAAAATTACAGACCAATATCCCTCATGAACAGACCAAAATCCTCAATGAAATTCTAGCCAATAGAATTCAACAGCATATCAAAAAGATAATTTATCATGACCAAGTGGAATTCACACCATGTATGCAGGGATGGCTCAATATTAGAAAATCAATCAGTGTAGTACATCATAAATAAAACAAAAGATAAGAACCACATGATCTTATCAGTCAATGCAAAACAGGCATTTGACAAAAGTCCAATACCTATTCCTGATAGGAATAGAAGGGAAATTCCTCAACATAATAAAGGGCATTTATACAAAGCTAATAGCTAACATTATTCTAAACAGAGAGAGACTGAAAGCATTCCCCTTGAGAACGGGAATCAGACAAAGATGTCCTTTATCACCATTCATATTCAACATTGTGCTGGAGGTCCTAGCCAGAGCAGTAAGGCAAGAAAAAGAAATAAAGGGCATCCAAATTGGTAAGGAAGAAGTAAAAGTATCCCTATTCACAGATGACATGATCTTATACACAGAAAACCCCAAAGAATCCACAAGAAAACTACTGGAACTAATAGAAGATTTCAGCAAAGTATCAGGATACAAGATAAAGATACAAAAATTAGTTGGACTCCTCTACATCAACAAAGAGAAATTCGAAAAGGAAATCACCACATCAATACCATTTACAATAGCCCCCATGAAGATAAAGTACTTAGGAATAAATCTAACCTGAGACATAAAAGACCCATACAAAGAAAACTACAAAACACCACTGCAAGAAACCAAAAGAGACCTGCATAGTGGAAAAACATACCATGCTCATGGATAGGAAGACTCAACATTGTGAAAATTCAATTCTACCCAAAGCGATCTACAGATACAATGCAATCTTGATCCAAATTCTACTGGCATTTTTAATGAGATGGAGAAACAAATCACCAACTTCATATGGAAAGGGAAGAGGCCCTGGGTAGGTAAAGCATTACTGAAGAAGAAGGACAGAGTGGGAGGCCTCACACTACCTGATTTTAGAACCTATTATACCGAGATGGTAGTCAAAACAGCCTGGTACTGGTACCATAATGGATACATAGACCAATGGAACAAAATTGAGAACCCAGACATAATCCATCCACCTATGAGCAGCTGATGTTTGACAAAGGCCCAAAGTGTGTTAAATGGGGAAAAGACAGTCTCTTTGATAATGGTGCTGGCATAACTGGATATCTATCTGCAAAAAAATGAAACAGGGCCCATACCTCATACCGTACACAAAAACTAACTAAAAATGGATCAAAGACCTAAATATAAAATCTAAAATGATAAACATCATGGAACAAAAAATAAGGACAATGCTAGGAGCCCTAACACATGGCATAAACGGAATACAAACCATAAGTAACAATGCACAAACACCAGAAGAGAAACTAGATAACTGGGAGCTTTTAAAAATCAAACACTTGAGACCTCCGGCAACATGGCACTCTAGGCAGAAGCACCACACCGTCCCTCCACAGCAAAGATCAGAAAAACTAAGCCAAACAGAGACAACAGCAATCCTGAAACCCTAAACATCAAATGAAGAGATAAAGAACTCAGCCAAGCACCAAATGGAATAAGAAACTGACAGAGAACAGAGAGAGAGGAGACATACATGGAGAGGTCCCCTATCAGCTAACACAGCACGAATCCGCCATCTTGGGCTTCTATCAGAGACCAACAAATAGGGGGTACGAGAAAGTAGCTTCACAGAGCTTCCAGCAGGAGACAGAACAACTGGTGACTGACGATATATGCTTTCCCACACCCCACCCTTCTTCACCCCCACTCGGCCTCCTCTGCTTCCTGAGGCCACAGTCTCTTGGCCGGGAAGCACCGGCTGCTTGGATTCCACCTGCCCACACTGGTCGACTCCCTGAGTGCCATTTGTTGGCTGCTGGTATGGTTTTTTCTGCTTCTTTTGATTTCTTCCTTACCTCTCACCACCTCCCCCTCCTTTTGCTCAAACACCTGGCTCCGTGCGCTGTCTTTGCTTCTTCCTGAGGGGCTGTGGAGCTCCATTTGAGTGTGGAACTGCTTCCCGGTCCGTGCTGCCACACTGGTGGGATCCTGGGGCTTTTTGTTTGTTTGCTTGTTTTGAATTGTTTGTTTGTTTTCATTTTCTTTTCTCAAGTTGGGAGTCCGTTCTGGCCGGGCAGTGCTGCGCGGCTTGGGACCTACCCCCTCAGCTTGCGCAGACACGCAGAGGGATCCCTGAAAGCATTTCTTTTTTTGTTTTTTTTTTTAGGGTTTTTCTTGTTCTTTTTTTTTTTTTAATTTGTTTTGTTGTCTTTTCCCTCTTTATCCCTTTTTGTCTTTCTTCATTACTCAGTTTCTTGTCTCTCTATACCTTCCTTCTCTTCCTGTCCCCTGAATACCTGGTACTGAATACCTCTACACCTCCCAGCCAGACTGTGTTTCAACACCTGGGAACAACTTCCCCAGACCTCATTGCTGCACTGGTGGGATGCCTGGGATATTTGCTGAGTTTTTTATTTTTTTAATAATTTTTATTTATTCATTCTTTTCTTTTTTTCTTCTTCTTCTTCCCTTTTTGTTTTTCTCCATTTCATAGTCTCTCATCTCTCCACTCCAACAGCAAGCTCCCCTAGCACTGTTTTTTGTTTGTATGTTTTTGGCTCCTGTTCCTCTCTCCTCTCTATCATACCCATCTTAGCTCCACACATCACAATCTTCCCCCTCCATCCTGCCTACCTGCACTGTGTGCTTAACATCACACCACCAAGCAGCACAAGCACAGCCTACCAGAACCTGCCCTGGACTGATTACCGGCCCACCCTGGTGGCTGTAGTAAGTGCCACAAACA
>NW_004444144.1:552006-555356 GCF_000243295.1 Trichechus manatus latirostris
TTTTAGCTACAATATATCTGATAAGGGCATAATCTCTAAAATCTACAAGATACTGCAACACCTCAACAACAAAAAGACAAATAATCCAGTTAAAAAATGGGCAAAGGATACGAACAGACACTTCATCAAAAACATTGAGGCAGCTAACAGACAAATGAGGAAATGCTCATGATCATTACTCATTAGAGAAATGCAGATCAAAACTACAATGAGATACCATCTTATCCCAACAAAGCTGGTGCTAATCCAAAAAATACAAAATAATAATTATTGAAGAGGTTGTGGAAAGATTGGAACACTTATGCACTGCTGGTAGGAGTGTAAAATGGTACAACCACTATTGAAAATGATATGACGCCTCCTTAAAAAGCTAGAAATAAAATACCATATGATCCAGCAATCCCACTCCTAGGAATATATCCTAGAGAAATAAAAGCCAGCACGTGAATAGACATGTGCACACCCACGTTGATTGCTGCATTGTTCACAATAGCAAAAAGATGGAAACAGCCTAGGTGCCCATCAACAGATGAATGGATGAACAAATTATGGTACGTATGCACAATGGACTACTATGCAATGACAAAGAACAATGATGAATCCACGAAACATGTCACAACATGAATGAATCTGGAGGGCATTATGCTGCGTGAAATTAGTCACAAAAGGACAAATATTGTATAAGACCACTATTATAAGAACTCAAGAAAAGGTTTAAACACAGAAGAAAACATTCTTCAATGGTAACGAGGGTGGAGACGGAGGGAGGGGGAATTCACTAACTAGATAGACAAGAATTATCTTAGGCAAAGGGAAGGACAACACACAATACAGGGGAAGTCAGCACAACTGGACCAAAGCAAAAGCTAAGAAGCTTTCTGGACACGTCCAAACACTTTGAGGGATAGAGTAGCTGGGGCTGGAGCCTGGGGACCATAGTTTTGGGGAACATCTCAGTCAATTGACATAACAAAATTTATTAAGAAAATGTTCTGCATCCCACTTTGGTGAGTGGTGTCTGGGGTCTTAAAATCTTGGGAGCAGCCATCTAATATGCATCAATTGGTCCATCCCACTTGGAGCAAAGGAGAATGAAGAAAACCAAAGACATAAGGAAAAGATTGGCCCAAGAGACTAAAGGACCACATAAACCAGAGACTCCACCAGCCTGAGACAGGAAGAACTAGATGGTGCCAGGTACCACCCATGACCGTCTTGACAGGGAACACAACAGAGAGTTCAGGACAGAGCAGGAGAAAAGTGTGGAGCAGAACTCAAATTCTAGCAAAAAGACCAGGCTTAATGGTCTGACAGAGACTGGAGGAACCCCTGAAACTATGGCCCCTGGATGCTCTGTTAACCCAGAACTGAAACCATTCCCAAAGCCCACTCTTCAGACAAAGATTAGACAGGACACCCTGGTGGTGTAGTGGTTAAGTGCTATGGCTGCTAACCAAAAAAAAGGTCGGCAGTTCTAATCCACCAGGCTGTCCTTGGAAACTCTATGGGGCAGTTCTACTCTGTCCTATTGGGTCACTATGAGTCGAAATTGACTCAACAGCAACGGGTGTGCGTCCGTGTGTGTGTGTGTGTGTGTGTGTGTGTGTGTGTATAAAACAAAAGGAGCCCTGGTGGCGCAGTGGTTAAGGGCTGCTAACCAAAAGGTCAGCAGTTCGAATCTACCAGGCACTCCTTGGAAACCCTATGGGGCAGTTCTACTCTGTCCTGTTAGGTCACTATAAGTTGGAATTGACTCGACAGCAATGGGTATAAAACAAAAAATAATACATGTGTGTAGTGTACTTCTTAGTTCAATCGAATACGTGAGACCAAAAGGGTGGCTCCCATCGGGAGGTAGGATGAGAAGGCAGGAAGGGACAGGAACTGGTTGAATGGACACAGGGAACCTGGGGTGAAAAGGGGAGTGTGCTGTCACATCGTGGGGATTGCAACTAATGTCACAAAACTATATGTGTATAAATTTTTGTATGAGAAATTAGCTTGAGCTGTAAATTTTCACCGAAAGCACAATAAAAAATAAATAAATAAAGTGCAAGGGGCTTAACATCAAGTATATCCCACACCCAAAACTTGCTAAACCCATAAGCCAGAGCCTGTTATCAATGCTAGGATTTAATTTATCTTTTCCATAAAATCTTTAAAAAATATAATTGTTGCCCTCTTTTAGAATTTTTCTCTCAAAAATAATTAAACATATAATTACCATAACACCAAAAACCAAACCAGTTGTTGTTAAGTTGACTCCAACTCATGGCAACCCCACATGTTTCAGAGTAGAACTATGCTCCACAGGGTTTTCAAGGCTGTGACCTTTCAGAAGCAGATTGCCAGGCCTTTCTTCTGAGGCACCTGTGAGTGGGTTCAAAGCACTAACTTTTCAATTAGTAGCCCAGCACTTAACTGTTTGTGCCACCCAAGAACTCCAGAATTACAATACGACCCAGCAATTCTACTCCTAGGTATATACCCAAAAGAACTGAAAGCAGGAATGCAAACAATTACTTGTACATGAATGTTCATTGCAGCACTATTCACAACAGTCAAAAGATAGAAACAACCTAAATGTCCAACAACAGATGAATGGATAAACAATTGTGGTTTATCCATACAATGGAGTATTACTCAGCCATAAAGAGAAATGAAATTCTGATACATACATGCTACAACGTGGATAAACCTTGAAGACATTTTGCTGAATGAAATAAGTTAGATACAAAAAGACAAACATTTTATGATTACACTTACATAAAATATCTAGAATAGGAAATGTATAGAGATCAAAGTTTATTAGTGTTTATCAGGGGCAGGCGAGGTGGGAAAGGCATTGTTCAGGAAGCAATGAGTATTTGTTTAAGGTGATGGAAAACTTGGCAACTGGTGATGGTTGCATAATATGAGTTATGTAATCGTTGTCACTGAATTGTACTTGTAAAAAATGTTGAATTGGCAAATGTGTTATATATATTTCTTACAACAATAAAAATATTATAATCATAAAAAAATCCGTGGTTCAGAACAACAATGAATCCATGAACCATCTCATAACATGAATGAAACTGGAGGACATTATGCTGAGTAAAATAAGTCAATCACAAAAGGACAAATATTGTATGAGACCTCTATTGTAAAAACCCATGAAAAGATTCACGCACAAAATGTAACAATCTTTGTTGGTTACCAGGGATGGGAGGGGTGGGGGGGAACTACTAAATAGACAATAGATAAGTGGTATCCTGGGTGAAGGGTGAGACAGTACACAATACAGGAGAAACTAGCACAACTTGTACAAGGAAAGGTCATGGAAGCCCCATAGACACATCCAAACTCCC
>NW_004444144.1:556232-571296 GCF_000243295.1 Trichechus manatus latirostris
TGATATGTTGTGGGGTTGTTAACCAATGTCATAAAACAACATGTGTACTTCTGTTTCATGAGAAACTATTTGTTCTGTAACCCTTCACCTGAGGTACAATAAAAAAAAAACAAATCCATGGTTCAAAGAGGAAATCTCAAGTGGAATAAAAAATACATTGAACTTAATGAAAATCAAAGTGCAACATATCAATATTTGTGGGAAACAGCTAAAGCGGTGTTGAGAGGGAAATTTATAGCACTAAACGCATATGTTAGGAAGAAAAAAGTCTCGGATAAATAATCTAAGTTTCCACTTCAAGAAATTTAGGAAAAGAAGAGAAAAATAAACAGAAAGCAAGCAGAAGGAAGGAAATAATAAAGAGCAGAAACTGATGAAATAGAAAACAAAAATAATAGAGAAAATTAATGAAACAAAGGTCTGTTCCTTTGAAAAGACCAAAAAAATTGACAAACTTCTAGAAAGATTGACAAAGAAAAAAGAAGACATAAACTACCAATATGAGAAAGGAAAAGGAATATTACTATAGACCCTGCGGACATCAAAGGGATAATAAGAAAATACTATGAACATCTCTACAGATATAAATTCGACAACTTAGATGAGTTGGACCTATTTCTTGAAAAACAGAATGTACCGAAACTCACCCAATATTAAACAGATAATTTGATTAGCCCTATAACCATTAAGGAATTTACATTTGTAGTTTAAAAACTTCCAATAAAGAAATCTCCAGGCCAGATGGTTTCACTGGAGAATACTACCAAACTTTTAAAGAAGAATTAATACCAACCGTACACAATGTCTTTCAAAAATTAGAAAAGGAGGGAACACTTCCCAATTTATGAAGTTAGTATTACCCTTATACAAAAACCAGACAAAGATGATATAAAATAAGAAAACTACAGAACTGCTACACTGTTTTCCAAAGGGAGTGCATCATTTTACATTCCCACCAGCAGTGTACGAGGGTTCTGATTTCTCCACATCTTTATCAACACTTGTTATGTTTTTTTGATTATAGCCATCCTAGTGGGTACAAAGCAGTATCTAATTGTGGTTTTGATTTGTATTTTCCTGACGGCTAATATCTATGGTGTTTTGAGTGTATTTTTTCATATAGCTTTTTTAGTAGTTGGTCTAGGTGTTGCAGTCTATATACATAACTTATTATACTCTACTGATGTCATTATTTTACCAGCTTCAATGAAGCATAGAAAGCTTACCTCCATTTATGTCCCTTTGTCTCCCACACTTACAATGCAGTTGTCTTAAATATTTCCTGTACATACATTTAGAACCACACAGAGTTATACTTTTTTATTTAATGTTAAACAGTTTAGAAAACTAAGAGGAGAAGAAAAGTCTATTGTATTTATCTACATTTTTACTTACCGTGTTCTTTCTTCCATTCTGATGTTCTGAGGTTCCTTCTTTTATTGTTTTCTTTCTTTTTAAAGAACTTTCTGGTTAGAGACTACCCTTTCTTTAGGTAGTTTTCTGGTGACAAATTCCCTTAGTTTGCCTTCATCTGAGAATGTCTTGATTTCCCCAACATTCCTGAAGGATATTTTCACTGTGTATGGAATTCTCGTTTGACAGTTCTTTTTGTCCAGCACTTGAAAACTACTGTGCCACTTCCTTCCATCTTCCCTGGCTTATGACGAGAAATCCACTTTCATTCAAATTGTTTTTCACGTGCAGGCAAATTGTCATTTTTCTCTGACTGCTTTCAAGATTTTTTTCCTTTGTCTTTATTTTTCAGAAGTTTAATTATTATGTGTCTTGGCATGAATATCATTGGGTTCCTCTTGTTTGGTGTTCACTCAGATTCTTGAATGTGTAGGTTTATATCTCTACCAATTTGGGGACGTTTTCAGCCATTATTTCCTAGAGAAGTTTTTCAGCCCTGCCCTCTTTCTCTTTTTCCAGGACTTTGATAACATGAACGTTAGATCTTTTGTTATAGTCATGCTGGTCCTTGAAGTTCTGTTCATTTTTTTCGGTCTATTTTCTCTCTGTTGTTTGATTTGGGTAATTTCTAATGTTTTATCTTCCACTTCACTGATTCTTTCCTCTATCTTCTCCATTCTGCTCTTGATCCTATACACTGAGCTTTTCATTTGTTGTTGTATTTTTCAGTTCTAAAATTTCCATTTGCTTCTTCTTTACATCTTCCATTTCTTTGCTGAGACTTTCTATTTTTTTCATTTGTTTCAAGCATGTTTGTAATTGCTTGCTGAAGCATTTTCATCATAGCTGTTTAAAATCTTTGTCAGATAATTGTAACATCTCTATCATCAGTCGACTTCATTTTTCATTCAGTTTGAGATATTCCTGCTCGTTGGTATGATGAGTAGTTTTTGTTTGGAACCTGGTCATTTTCAAATTACGTTCTGCGATTCTGGAAATTATTTAAACCTGTTTTTTCTGGCTTTCTCTGACACTGCTTTGGTAGGGGAAGTGGGGATGCTGCCTCATTATTTCCATGTGGATGTAGATGCCCAAGTTCCCCATTATGCCTTAATTGAGACTCAAGGGGGAGTCTCCTCTTTAATGCTGGGGCAGGGGTGGGAGTTCCAGCTTTACATATGGTCTCCACTGACACTGTGGTGCAAGTGATCTTGTTATCACTGAGTGATGGTGAAAGTCCTGAGTCTCAACTAGTCCTCCTGTGACACCACTCCAGTGGGTAAAAGGAGTGTTGCCTTGTTACTGCCAGGTGAAATGGAAGTACAAGCTCTGATCCCCATATGGTTTCCACTAACACTATGGTAGGAGGGCTTGTTACTGGCCAGTGGGGATCAAAATCTGGCTACTCTGTTATGACTAGAACTGAAAATCTGGCATATTTTAAAAAATCTCCTTCATATATTTAGTTATATCACTTTTTAATCTAATATTATTTATCTTATTTTTTACATATAAATCTTGCCAGAGGCTTGTTTATTTTTTTGTTGTTGTTGTTTATTTACTTCTAAAGAACTAGCATTTGGCTTTGTTGATTTTCTGTGTTGTGTATCTGTCTTCTAATTCATTAATTTCTACTATCTTTCTTTGTGTTCACTCTCTTCTTCTAACTTTTTAAATTGGATCTTTAGGTAATTACTTATCTTTAGGTAAATATTCTAGTGTAAATATTTATTACTATAAACGTCCTCTAAGTATAATTACTGCATATATATATATATATATACTATGTAATATATTTATTGTCATTCAATTCAAAAAATTTCCTGATTTCCTTCATGATTTCTTATTTGATTTATTAATTATTTGAAAATATATTTTTAAATTAAAAAATTTTTTTGATTGGATTTTTTGTCAGTGATTTCTAACGCAGTTGAAATGTGACCAGATAATGTGATTTGTATCAAAGTGATTTCTTCGCTTGCATTATATTCTAGTTCATAATAAATTTTGGTAAATGTCCCATGTGTGATAAGTTATTCATCATTTGTTATGGGCAGCATATGACAATTAGGTAGATCAAGTGTGTCTTATTGTCATGTCTTCTTTGTCTTTATCAAATGTATCTCTTGATCTATGAATCACTGAAAGAGTAGTGTTAAAATTTCCCTCAATGACTGTGGGTTTATATACTTCTTGAAATTCTCAGTTTTTTTAAAGCTATATGATTAGCCTCTTGATAAATTGAAATTTTTATCATTATATAATAAGCTATTTTATCCCTAAAAAGTTATTTTGCCTTAAAATCTATTTTTTCTGATAATAGAATATCTATAACAGCTTCATTTTGGCTAATATGTATCTGATAAATGTATTTTTCCATGTCTTTCTTACTTTCTCACTTTCAACCTTTCTGTATCCTATGTTATAGGTATGTCTCTTCTAAACAGCTTAAAACTAGATGTAAAAACAGTCTGAAATCTCTCTTTTTACTGGTGATTTTAGTCCATTTCAGTATGATTACTTTTGTTGTTGTTGTTAGGTGTGATTGAATCTGTTCCAACTCGTAATGACCGTATGTACAACAGAACAAAACATTGCCTGGTTCTGTGCCATCCTCACAATCGTTGTTATGCTTGAGCCCATTGTTGCAGCCACTCTATCACTCCATCTCATTAAGGGTCTTCCTCTTTTCACTGGC
The DNA here is from genome assembly GCF_000243295.1 of Trichechus manatus latirostris. Taxonomy (NCBI): domain Eukaryota; kingdom Metazoa; phylum Chordata; class Mammalia; order Sirenia; family Trichechidae; genus Trichechus; species Trichechus manatus. Next base: position 560,344 of record NW_004444144.1, read on the forward strand.
CTTCTAATCTACCAAGCATGATATCCTTCTCCAGGGACTGGTCCTTCCTGATGATATGTCCAAAGTATGTGAGACGCAGTCTTGCCATCCACTCTTCTAATGAGCATTCTGGCTGTAGTTCTCCCAAGACAGATTTGGTCATTTTTCTGGCAGTCCATGGTATATTCAATATTCTTTGCCAACACTGTAATTCAAAAGCATCAATTCTTCTTTCGTCTTCCTTATTCATTGTGCAGCTTTTGCATGCATATGAGGTGATTGAAAATACCATGACTTGGGTCAGGCGCGCCTTAGTCCTTAAAGTGACATCTTTGCTCTTTAACGCTTTAAAGAGGTCTTATGAAGCAAATTTGCCCAATACGATACATCGTTTGATTTCTTGTCTCTCATTCTGGAACTTCAATTAAGCATATAATGGATATCCACTTTCTGACATCCCTATCTCATCTTTTCTTTTATATATTCATGCTTTAGTCTCTCTCTGAGGCATTTTGGATAATTCAGATCTTTCTTCCAATCCACTTCTTTCTTTAGTGTGTGTAATCTGCTGCTTAATATATTCATTGAGGTTTATTCAATCATTAAGCTTTTTACTTCAATTATTGTATAGAAATTCTATGATTTGTTTTCAAGTTTACTTGTTCTTTTTAGATAGTCTTTTGTACCTTGCCCATGATTTCAAGTCTGTCTTTTATTTCTGTCAACATTTTAAGCAAAATTGGTTTTCTATTCTGCATTTGGAGCCCTGGTGGCACTGTGATTAAGAGCTCAGCTGCTAAGCAAAAGGTCAGCAGTTCAAATCCACCAGCCATTCCTTGGAAACCCTGTGGGGCAGTTCTACTCTGTCCTACAGGGTTGCTATCAGTAGGAATCAACTTGATGGCAACGCGTTTTTGTTTTTTAATTCTGCATTTAAGAATTTTAATATCTGAAGTGGTTTGGAGTCAAATTATGATGCTTTTTAAATTTACTCTTGGCTATAGTTGTTTGTTTCCTTATGTAATTGGTAATTTTTGTTGATCTTAATCTGTAGGACTACTACAGATTCCTTGCATTGTTTCAGAAACAGCTTGTATTATTTCTACCAGGTATCCATGATGTTACCAACCTAGTAGTGGCATAAGTTGATATCTAGGCTTGGAATTTCAAACACTGTGAAAATAGTATAAATTTAAACCCACCTGAGGACAGCTTTATGATTATGGTTTCTTAAGGAAACTGTCTTAGTTACCTAGTGTCACTATAACAAAAATACCACAGGTGGATGACTTTAACAAACAGAAATTTATTCTCTCACAGTCTAGGAAGCTAAAAGTCCAAATTCAGGGTGCCAGCTCCAGGGGAAGCCTGTCTCTGTCGGCTCTGGGGGAAGGTCTTTGTCATTAATCTTCCCAGGTCGAGGTGCTTCTCAGTGCAGGGACCCCAAGTCCAAAGGATGAGCTATTCTCTTGGCTCTTGTTTATTGATGGTATGAGGTCCCCATGTGTCTCTGCTCACTTCTCTCTTTTATATCTCAAAAGAGATTGACTAAAATACAACCTAATCTTGTAAATTGAGTCCTGCCTCATTAACATAACTGCTGCTAATCCCACCTCATTAACTACATAGAGATAGGATTTACAATGCATAGGAAAATCACATCAGATGACAAAATGGTGGCCAGTCATACAATACTGGGAATCATGGCCTAGCGTAGTTGACACACATTTTTGGGGAACACAGTTCAATCCATAACAGAAATCTTCTACTTTTATTTTTTTCACCAGAGCTGCAGCCTGAGACAAACATTTCTTGTTGGCTCCCTTTGCCAACAGATTTTTTTTTTTTTTCCTAGCCCATCCTTTCACTGAGGATGAGATCTTCAAGGCTCCCAGCTTTACCGCTTTTCTTCACCACTTTGCCCAGTCAGAATCTTTGTTTCTTGTTCCCCTGCCCAATGCTTGCATACTATTTGATTCCATTTCTATGAAGTTCAAGAACAGGCAAAACTAATCTATGGAGATAGAAGTCAGAATAATGATTATCTTTTAGGGGTATTGACTAGGAAGGGGCATGAGGGAGCTTTCTAAGGTGGTGAAAATGTTTTAAACATTAATCTACATAGTGGCTCTATGGGTATACACATATGTAAAAATTCATTAAGTTATTCACTTAAGAGCTGTACACTTTATTACCTATAGGCAATCTCTCTCTCTCTCTTTTTTTTTGTAACCAAAACAAGGTTCTGGCTTTCTGTTATTGGAAAACATTCTTGATTCCTCTTTTTTGAGAGATCAACCATGCACATGAAATAATTCTGGTTGTATTTTATTAAGCCTTTCTATGGTTTGTAATGGCTTTTCCAGAGTACCCAGCCCACCATAATGATGAACGTGTAAGTGGCATGCTACTCCTTTCTTCTAATTCTAATACTGTTTTTGGAAACTTCTGTGAGGTATCGATTAAATACTTCAGCTAGATTAAAAAAAAAAAAATCTCAGGCTTTGTCTTTGCTGTGCTGTAGGGAAATAAGGGAAGGTGTGTGTGACTCCCCCAGGGGAGGAGCTTTAGTGGTGGAAATGGTGCTGTAGAGGGCAGTGTGAAGTGGCCTCAGTGATTATAAGGATTCCTTCAGGAGAAGGTGCATGCTCCAAGGTAGAGCCAGACCTGAGAGATCTAGTCTCCCCTCCCGTGTGGAGACTGTCCCTACTTTGGGACCAATTGTGATGGATAGTTTATTTTTTTAAGGATTTAGCCAACCAGCCTCCCCTGGCCCTCTATCACCCTCTTCCTCTCTAAAGTATGAGGATCCACATGAGGGGCATCCCAAGGTTGGTGCAGGAAAGTTGGAAGTAGGAAAGTTGGTAGTGGGAAAGTGATGTTTCAAGGTCTTTCTTTTCTTTATCTAAAGTCGTAAGTTGTGGGTTAGGAACCTCTTGGACCTGAAGTCTAGTCAGAAATGAAGATAAATCCACTCCAAAATTATTATATAATTCATGGGATGGAATTCAATTTTCCAAAGGCCAGTTTATATTGAACATTTCCAGAATCTATATGTTGTATAAAACAAGGTGTATCTTGGTTTGATTAGGCCAAAATTCTTGCCAAGAATTGGGTTTTAATTTTCTTGCCCAAAGTATTTCCCTTAACAATCTACCTGGTGAATGGGGAGCAGTTGTGAGCCGAGAAGCTCTCTGAGATTAGAAATTTTAGTAAAATGAGCAAGGATACACTGGGGAGTGGAGGAAAACAGTCCTTTTTATTTTCTAGTCTGAGGGAAGGATATGAAACATCAGACATTACAGTACCTCTCAAGTCAAGGATATGCATCTATTTATAATACTTTTCAGGGATCAGAAGGAGAATGCACATGGAGCCTGTGGAAATGTGTGTGAATAAATGTCTGTGAACATATGGCAGAGGAATGCGATCATATTAAACACTTGCTGTGTTTGGCAGGAGCAAAGAGCTAGAATGCCTGCTCACTTAGTTCTTCCTGCGCCTTCAGATGTGACTCTTAGCAGGTGGGATGATCTGCTTCCTGTGGTGCATGTAGGAAGGACAAACCAGAGCTGCAGTTGCAGCTAGAGAGCTCTGTCCGGTGCCAAGGCAGTATTAGGACGAGAGTATATGTTGCCCTGAGGGTGGAATCTGGCAAATATGTGGAAGGAAGATGCACAGTATCCTTCCAGTCTCCAAGGAGCAACTTCACTGATGTGTTTATATGGCTCTCTAAGTACCTATAGGGTCTATAGCTCAGTGAGAAACCATATGCCAGATCAAATCTTCCCTAACCTGTCAGGCCTCTACACCCTTAATGACCAACTTAGAATGGACACAATTTTGGGAACTAAAATGCCGGTGGCTCAAAATCCCCACCTGGGTACTGGGAAAGCTCCTTGCTTTGCTACGTGTTGTTTCTTTTGCCCTGGATCCTCCCCCCACCCCCCACATTTTTTTTAAGTTTTGTTATTGCTGTTGAGAATATACACAGCAAAACATACACCAGTTCAACCATTTCTACATGTACAATCCCATGACATTGATTACATTCTCCGAGTTGTGCGACCATCCTCACCCTCACTCTGGATACTCTTCATCTGTCAGCTAACTGTTGCTCATCTTTTAGGTCTCAGCTTAAACATCATCTGCTCAGGGAATATTCAGCAATCACCGTGTTCTTCTTATAGTCAGAATTTTGCACATTTGTAATAATTCACTCAATTTTATTTATCATCATTATTAAAAACCAGTTCTTCTCACCAGATTGCATGAGGCCCTTTTTTGTTCACTGTTGTTTCCCTAAAGCCTACAAAATGCCTGACACATAGTAAGCATTCAATAAATGTCATTGACTAATTGGTCATCCAGTGTCCTTCTACTTAAAAAATTACTGGCTTATAGTTTATTCTCAGAAAACAGAAAGAGGGATGTGGTGATGGAGACTTAAAATTTTTTTCACAGATCTCTCATATTCAAAGATTTCCTTCACATTAAAAAAATGAAAGAAAGAAATGAAGGAAAAAAGAGAGAGAGTGCAAGGAAGGAAGGAAAGAAAAAAGGAAGGAAGACAATCCAATGAAATATGGGCAAAAGATATGAAGAGGCAATTCACAGAAGAAATTCAAAAGCCAACAAATATGTGAAAAGATGCTCATTCAGACTGATAATCAGAGAAATGCAAATTAGAACAATATTTTATACCCTCAGATTGTCAAAAATTTTAAAAAGATTGATAATATTGTTATTAACAAAGATGTTCAGGAATAGGGTGCTCTCATAAACTGTTGATCGTTGTTAGCTGCTGTCTAGTCAGCCCCCAACTCACGATGGACCCCAACTCATGGCGGCCCCATGTACAACAGAAGGAAACACTGCCTGGAACCGCAGCATCCCCATGACCGGTTGAGTATCAAACTATTAGGAACCATAGAGTTTTCATTGGCTGAAGGGTTTTCATTTTCAGAAGTAAATTGCCAGAGCTTTCTTCCTAATTCATCTTAGTCTAGATGCTCTGTGGAAATCTGGAAGTTCAGCATCGTAGCAACATGCAAGCCTCCACTGACAGATGGTGGTGGCTGTGCATGAGGTACATTGGCTGGAAATCGAACCTGGGTCTCCTGTATGGAAGGTGAGAATTCTACCACTAAACCACTAATGTCGGTAGGAATTCAAAATGGTACAGCCTCTATGGACGTCGTTAGTAGTACTTTTCAGCCTCTAAACTGTGTCTATCGTTGTGGAATGGAGTCCCTGAGGGGTGCAAAAGGTTAAGCATCCGGCTACTAACTGAAAGGTTAGCAATTTGAATCCACCCAGAGATGCCTCAGAAGAAAGGCCTGGCAGTCTACTTCCAAAAGATCGCAGCTGTTGAAAACCCTGTGGAGAACGGTTCTACTCAGAGACACACGGGGTCACCATGAGTTGGAATTGACTCTCAGCAGCTGGTTTGGTTTTGGTTATTTATCATTGTGGAACTATTTAATAGTGAAAAACAGGAAACAATATCATACAATAGAGAAATGCTTAAATAAATTATGGTACATTCCTACAATAGAATCCTGTAGTAATAGGTATTGACATGGATGAAAATTTATGTAAAGTAAAAAAAGAAAGAGTGAGAGAGAGCTTACAGTAATATGTATAATATGGTCCCAATTAAGTAAAAAATATATATAAATGTATGTTCTCCAAAGAAAATGTCTCAGGTGGGAGGATTCACACCAACTTTGAACAGTAGTTTCCCATGAGAAAGTAAGAATGGGGGTTTTATATTTTACAGTAAACATGTACTACTATTTTTTAAAAGAGCTTTATTGAAGTATGATTGACACAAAACAAACTGCATATATTTTAAGTGTTCAATTTGATAAGGTGTGGCACTGTATACATCTGTGAAATCATCAACACAAACAAGATAATGAACATATCCATCAGCCTCAAACGCTTCCTCATGTCCCTTGGTAATCCCGCCTTCCTGCCTCTCCCAAACCTCATCCTATCCCTTAGCAACCACTGATCTACTTTCTGTTACTATAGATTACTCTAGAATGTTATATAAATAGAATCATATGGTACGTACTCTTGTTTGTGTGGCTTCTTTCACTCAGCATAATTATCTTGTGATTCATCCATGCTGCTGTATGTATCAATAGTTCTTTTTTATTGCTGACTAGTATTCCGTTGTATGACTACATCACAATTGGTTTTTCCATTCACCTGTTGATGAACATTTAGATTATTTCCAGGTTTTGGCTGCTAAAATAAAGCTGCTATGAACATTCATCCACAAGTCTTTGTTGGGACTTTTTGTTATTCTTTTGGGTAACTAACTAGGAGTGGCTTGTAGTTTATTCCCAGAAAAAATTCACAGAATTTTTGGCTGTGTTGTAAGATAGGTGTATATTTAGCATTTTAAGAAATTACCAAAATGTTTTCCAAAGTGGTTGTACCATTTTACATTCCCACCAGCAGTGTATGAGAGTTCCAGTTGGTCTACATTTTGTCAACACTTGATATGATCAGATTTTTTAATTTGAGCCATCCTAATGGGTATGTAGTAGTATCATGTTGTGATTTTAATTTGCATTTCCCTAATGACTGATCTTGTTGAGCCTCTTTTCGTGTGTTTGCCATTTTTATACCTTTTTTGGTCAAGTGTTCAAATCTTTTGCTCATTAAAACAAAGGGCTGTTTGTTTTCTCACTGAGTTTTGACAATTTTTTGTGTAATCTGAATTAAAGTCCTATGTTAGCTATGGGATTTGCAAATATTTTATCCCAGTGTGTAGCTTGTCTTTTCATTGTCTCAAGAGTTTTTTTTTTCTGAAAAACTTACATTTTTAATTTTGATAATTTTTTTCTTTTATGGATTATGCTTTCAGCATCATATCTAAGAAATGTTTGTCTAAACCAAGGTCAAAAATATTTATAGTTTTCAGTTTTACATTTAGGCTTATGATTCATTTTTTAGTCCATTTTTGTATATGGTGGTAGTATGGATCAAAGTTGATAGCTTTTTTACATATGGGTATCCAAATGTTGTAGCAAAAAAAGAAACACTATTTTTTCTCCACTGAATTGCCTTTGCACCTTCTCAAAATCAATTCACTATATATGTATGGGTCTATTTCTGGACTCTCTATTGTGTTCCACTGATCTATTTGTATGCCGATTCCACGCTGACAACTGTTGCTTAATAATAAACCTTGAAATCAAGTATATATGTCTTCTAAATTTGTTCTTCCTTTCCAACTTTGTTTCAGTTATTCTAGGTTCTTTGTATTTTGATATGAATTTTAGAATCAGCTTGTCAATTTCTATAAGATTGTGGTTTCATTTATTTTGTTCTGGCCTTTTAGTTGTTTAATAAAAAAACCAAAAGCAAACCCATCACCATCAAGTTGATTCCAACTCAGAGCGACCTTATGGGGTAGGGCAAATTCAGTCCCTGTTACTCCATCTTGGCTAGAAGTGTAAATTGGTTAAAAAATTTTTTTAAAACAAGTAAACCTTTCTGATTCTGGTATTAATGTCATTCCAGAACCCATCCATAAAGGCCTCCAAACTACTTAATAGCTGCCAGAAGAAGGTTTCCTTCATCAGTAACGCATAGTTTGTTGAAATATGTTTTTTTGGGAAGGGAATTCACTTATCTTCCATATTCTACAGTCTTTGGTGTTTTTATTGCCTAAAGCCTATGTCTTCAGCTTAAAGTTTCTTCATAAAGTTTCTGGTTGTCCAAGTTGGACTTTCTGATATTTCAGTAAAATACTGGGCATTTTACTTTCAGGAGGGCTTGACTGTCAGGATGATTTGACCACACCAGGTTTCTGAGCACTCACTCAAGGTGGGTTCATTTGCCACTGCACAAGAAGGCCAGAACTGAACTCCACTTATTTTATCTACCTGCTATATGGAGCATCAAGGAGGGGTGTCATTGTCAGTGAAAAAAACTTGAGATGATGTACTTCTGTGTTATACTTTGAAGGGATGGGCATCATTTCTGTGCTTTTATCCCACACTGGGTGTCTTGGTCAGGGTTCTCTAGAAAAACATATGTATACATATATATGTGTGTGTATATATATGTATATGTATTTTTAGAGAAAGAGAGAGACTGGTTTATTTTAAGGAATTGGCTCATAATTATATATATGTATATATATACACACATATGTATACACATGCATGCATACACACACTCAAACATATTAATAACAAAACAAGGAAGAAACACTCATAACAATTAGTCCGCACTTCTGCAACTGGTCAAGTGGTCATAGCTGGTATTTATAACTACCTTCTTCCACTACCCCATTCCATATTCTCTTTGCCCTCATCAAGCACCTCAGCTTGTCCTGGTCCTTTGCCCGGTGGGGTGACCCAAAACTTCATTCCTGAAGAATCTAGGCCATTAGTAGTCCTGCACAAATTAAGTTGTTGTAGTTTTCCACTGATTTTAATCACAGGGCATGGTAGTACTAAGAGACAGCCTAACAGATCTCCTGTATTCCAGACATACTCTTGTTTACTTCCACTGTGTCATAACAGTCCAATTTTCCCTTGGTAATCAGGATCAATCACCAGCCAGCATAGTAACCCCCCTCTTTGCCTGTTGATTCAGAGGCATGCGGAGCTCATTGTGATTGAGTGGCATTCTTAATGTCCAGTTCAATGTTGTGTTGTGTCTTGTGGTGGAAGCATTCCTCCCTTTGGAACTAAGACCTCTATGCCAGAAGAGCATAGGGTTGCAGGGACAGGAAATAAAAATTTTTGTGAGTGGAACACTAGGGGTAATAGTGAGTGATGCCACTCCCATTTCCACCCCTCAATTCCTGAACCTGTAAATCCTGGCTATGGGAGAAACAGCACCACATATTAGACGCTGATTAAAAGCATATACAGACTCCTGGAGCACATTGTCCCGGCCCTGCAAGATATTGCCACCTAGCCGGTGCTGTAATTGAATTTTCAAAAGGCCATTCCACTGTTCTATCAAGCCAGCTGCTTCAGGATGATGGGGAACATGGTAAGACCAATGAATTCCATGCACATGGGCCCACTGCTATACTTCATTTGCTGTGAAGTGAGTTACTTGATCAGAGGCAATGCTGTGTGGAATATCATGATGGTGGATAAGGCATTCTGTAAGTCCACAGATGATAGTTTTGGTAGGAGCAAAGTGTCTGTCCCAGGCAAAACAAAACTGCCCTTTCCATGACGGATGTGATCCAATATAATCCACCTGCCACCAGCTTGCTTGCTCATCACGTGGGGAATAGTGCCATATTAGGGACTCAGTGTTGTTCTCTGCTACTGGAAGATTGGGCACTCAGCGGTGGCTGTAGCCAGGTTGCCTTGGTGAGTAGAAGTCCATGTTGCAAAGCCCATCTGTAACCTCCATCCCTGTCACCATGGCCACTTTATTCATTAGCCAATTGGGCAATGACAGGAGTGGATGAAGAGAGAGGCTGACTGGTATCCACAGAACGTGTCATCCTATTCACTTGGTTATTAAACTGCTCTTCTGCTAAGGTTACCCTTTGGTGAGCATTCATATGAGACACAAATATATTCACATCTTTTGCCTATTCAGAGAGGTCTATCCACATACCTCTTCCCCAGACTTCCTTGTTACCAATTTTCTAGTCATTTTCCTCCCAAGTTCCTGACCATCTTGCCAGATCATTGGCCACAGACAGTGAATCATTATACAATTGCACCTCTGGCCATATCTCCTTCCAAGCAAAATGAACAACCAGGTACACTGCTCGTTCACCCACTAGGGTGATTTCCCTTCACCACTGTTGTTCTGGGAGCTCCCAGAAAGGGGTTGCAGTGCAGTGGTTTTGAGTGGTGCCTGCATAGTACACACATCCATCTGTAAACCAGGCCCAAGTTTTCTCTTCCTCAGTCAACTGATTGTAGGGAATTCCCCATGAGGCCATAGGTGCAGGCTGGGAGAGAGAAGGTAATGTAGTAGGAGTGGGGACCATAGACATTTGATCTACTTCCTCATGTAAATTACTTGCGCCTTCAGGGCCTGTGTGAACCCATCTCCTATATATCACTTCCATTTGATGATGAACTCCTGCTGTGCATGCCCAACTTTATGGCTTTGTGGGTCAGACAATGCACAGTTCATGATGAGCAGCTCAGACTGCATGGTAACCTAGTGTCCCATAGTTATGCATTCAGTCTCTGCTAACACCCAGTTGCATGCCAAAAACTGTTTCTCAAAAGGAGAGTAGTTGTTTGCAGAGGATGGTAGGGCTTTACTCCAAAATCCTAAGGCTCTATACTATGATTCACCAACGGAGGCCTGCCAAAGTCTTCAAACAGCATCTCTATCTGCCACTGACACTTCAAGCACCATTGGATCTGCTGGGTCATATGACCCAAGTGGCAGAGCAACTTGCACAGCAGCCTGGACCTGTTGCAGAGCCTTCCCTTGTTCTGGTTCCCATTAAAAACTAGCAGATTTTAGGATCACTCAGTAAGTGCGCTGGAGTAGCACACCCAAATGAGGAATATGTTGCCTCCACTAGGCATTGTCTTTTTTTACTTGTACTAGGGGCCAGATGCAAACAATTTATCCTTCCCCTTAAAAGGGATATTTCAACATGCCCCATACTGCTGGACACCTATAAATTTCACCGAGGTGGAAGGCCCTGCAATTTTTTTTTTTAAATCGTACTTCAGGTGAAGGCTTACAGAACAAATAGTTTCTCATGAAACAGTAGTACACGTGTTATTTTATGACTTTGGTTAACAACCCCACAACATATCAACCCTCTAACTTCTCAACCTCTTTTTCTTTTTGGTGAAAATACACATAGCCAAAGATACACCATTTCAAAAATTTCTACATGCAGTTCAGTGACACTGACTATGCTCTTCCAATTGTGCTGTTATTCTCACTTAAGATGAAGGCTTACAGAACAAAATAGTTTCTCATTTAACAGTTACTACA
>NW_004444144.1:578939-613292 GCF_000243295.1 Trichechus manatus latirostris
CCTCTGTCAGTTTTCTCACTCCATTTTGTGCTTGGCTGAGTTCTTTATCTCTTCATTTGATGTTTTAGGGTTTCAGGATTGTTGTATTCTCTGTTTGGCTTAGTTTTTCGGATCTTTGCTGTGGAGGGATGGCATGGTGCTTCTGCCTAGAGCACCATTTTGCCGGAACTCCCCTGCAATTTTTTTAAATATATTTTTTAAATTGTATTTTAGATGAGAGTTTACAGAGCAAATTAATTTCTCATTAAACAATACACGTATTGTTTTGTGACATAGGTTGCCACCCCCGCAAGACATATCAACACTATCCCCCCTCTCAACCTTGGGTTCCCCATTACCAGCTTTCCTGTCCCCTCCTGCCTTCTAATACTTGCCCCTGGGCTGGTGTGCCCATTTAGTCTTGTTTTGTTCTATGGGCCTGTCTAATCTTTGGCTGAAGGGTGAAACTCAGGAGTGACTTTGGTACTGAATTAAAAGGGAGTCCAGGGGCCATACTCTTGGGGTTTCTCTAGTCTCTGTCAGACCAGTAAGTCTGGTCTTTTGTGTGTGTGAGAGAGACTTAGAATTTTGTTCTACAAGTTTCTTCAGCTCTGTCTAGGACCCTCTATTGTTATCCCTGTCAGAGCAGTCGATGGTAGTAGCTGAGCACCATCTAGTTGCACTGGACTCAGTCTGATGGAGGCTGTGGTAGTTGTAATCCTTTAGTCCTTTGGACTAATCTTTTGCTTGCGTCTTTGGTTTTCTTCATTTTCCCTTGCTCCAGATGGAGTGAGACCAGTGGAGTATCTTAGATGGCCACTCGCAAGCTTTTAAGACCCCAGACACTACTCACCAAAGTAGGTTGTAGAACATTTTCTTTATAAACAATCTTATGCCAGTTGAGCTAGATGTCCCCCGAGACCATGGTCCCCCACCCTCAGCCCAGTAATTCGGTCCATCAGGGCGTTTGGATGTGTCTGTGGAACTTCCATGACCTTGCCATTGTCAAGTTGTGCTGGCTTTCCTAGGATTGTGTACTGTCTTACCCTTCACCACAGTTACCACTTATCTATTGTGTATTTAGTGTTTTTCCATCCCCAGGCCTCCTCTCCCTCGTAACTATCAAAGATTGTTTCTTTTTGTGTGTAAACCTTTTCATGAGTTTTTATATTACTGATCTCATACAATATTTGTCCTTTTGTGATTGACTTATTTCACTCAGCCTAATGCCCTCCATATTCATCCATGTTGTGAGATGTTTTGCAGATTCGTCATTGTTCTTTATCATTACGTAGTATTCCATTGTGTGTACCTACCATAGTTTGTTTATTCATTCATCTATTGATGGGCACTTAGGTTGTTTCCATCTTTTTGCTATTGTGAATAATTATGCAATGGAACATGGGTGTGCATATGTAAATTCCTGTGATGACTCTTATTTCTCTAGGATATATTCCTAGTAATGGGATTGCTGGATTGTACAATATTTCTATTTCCAGCTTTTAAAGGAAGCACTATCTCATTTTCCAAAATGGTTTTACCATTTTGCATTCCCACAAACAATGCATAAGAGTTACAATCTCCCTGCAGCCTCTCTAACATTTGTTATTTTCTGTTTGTTTGATTCGTGCCAGTAATGTTGGGTGAGATGATATCTCACTGTGGTTTTGATATGCATTTCTCTAATGGCTAGTGATCACGAGCATTTCCTCATGTGTCTGTTAGCCACCTGAATGTCTTCTTTGGTGAAATGTCTGTCTGTTCATATCCTTTGCCCATTTTTTAATTGGATTATTTGTCTCTTTCTTATAGAGGTGTTGGACTTCCCTCTAGATTTTAGAGATTAGACCTCCTTTGTTGGATTTGTCATAGCCAAAATTTTTTTCCCTGTCTGTAGGTTCTCTTTTTACTTTTTTGATGGAGTCTTTTGGTGAGCATAAATGTTTAATTTTTAGAAGCTCCCAGTTATCTAGCTTATCTTCTGGTGTTTGTACGTTGTTAGTTATGGTTTGTATTCTATTTATATTTATGCTGTGTATTAGGGCCTCTAGCATTGACCCTATTTTTTCTTCTATGATCTTTAATGTTTTTGGTTTTATATTTAGGTCTTTGATCCATTTTGAATTAGTTTTTGTGTATGGTGTGAGGTATGGGTCCTGTTTCATTTTATTTTTTTTGCAGATGGGCATCCAGTTTTGCCAGCACCATTTGTTAAAAAGACTGTCTTTTACCTATTTGATGGACTTTGGGCCTTTGTCGAAAATCAGGTGACCGTAGGTGGATGAATTCACATCTGGGTTCTCAATTCTGTTCCACTGGTCAATGTGTCTGTCACTGTACCAGTACTACGCTGTTTTGACTAACATAGCTGTATAGTAGTTTCTGAGGTCAGGTAGAGTGAGTCCTTCTACTTTATTCTTCTTCTTCAATAGTGCTGTTATGGATTGCATTGCGTCCCCCAAAAATATCTGTCAACTTGGTTAGGTCATGATTCCCAGTATTGTGTGATTGTCCACCATTCTGTCATCTGATGTGATTTTCCTATGTGTTGTAAACCCTATCTCTGTGATGTTAATGAGATGAGATTAGCAGCAGTTATCGATGAGACTCAATCTACAAGATTGGATTGTGTTTTAACCCAATCTCTTTTGAGATATAAAAGAAAGAAGCGAGGAGGCGGGGCCAAATGGTGGAGTAGTCAGATACTTCCTGTGGTCCCTCTTACAACAAAGACCTGAAAAAACAGGTGAATCAATTATATAAATGACAATCTAGGACTCCTGAACATCAAAGGATTGACAATTATAACTGTTTTACTTAGTTTTTAGGGTCTTTGCTGTAGAGGGACAGTGTGGTGCTTCTGTCTATAGTGACATGTTGGCTCTGCCCTGACCCCCAAATGTTTATTAGGTTTATTTCCCTCCAGCTGGGACACAAGTCTTACCAAATAATTCTAAAGTAGTTGCTACTACTTGCTCACTAGGTTCAATCAGTATGACACCATCAATGTCACAGACCAGTATGACGTCTTGTGGAGGGGAAAGGCAACCAATGTCCCTGTGGACTAAATTAAAACATAGGGCTGGAAAGTGGCTATACCTCTGAGGTAGGACAGTGAAGGTGCAAAAGCAAACTGCTTCTGGTGGTCTTTATTAACAGTAATGGGGGGGGGGAGAACAAAACATTTGCCAGATTAATAGTCACATAACAGGTACCAGATGTATTAATTTGCTCAAGCAATGAAACCATTCGTGGAATGGCATCCAATTGGACACCACCTGGTTAAGTTTATGAAAACCCACTGTCATTCTCCAAGATCCCTCTGTTTTCTGCACAGGCAAAATAGGCAAGTTGAATGGGGATGTGGTGGGAATCATCACTCCTGCATCTTTCAAGTCCTTAATGGTAGCATGAATCTCTGCATTCCCTCCTGAAATGCAGTATTTCTTTTGTTTTACAATTTGCCTAGGTAGAGGCATCAGTATATAGCCATATGCCCCTATTCCAATGTTAGGATTCTAATTCTTCCCAATAAATGCCCTCACTTTAACATCTGACACATTTCAAGGCTGGGAATTCAATTGGCATTGTAATTCATCCACTCATAGGATGAGACTTTGAGTTTGGTTTTCAGCAATTTCAATTCTGTGGCTACAGGATCTAGGGTTTTAATTCAGGGCACACATAGCAACTTTCGGGCCATTTATGCAGCTTTTGAGCTGGGAATTTGAATCACTGAGCTCATATTTTTCTTGCTCCACTTTGTCCAGCAAAAGTAAGAGCAACCAGTCAATGTCATTATACTTGTCAGTTTGACAAAAATCTTCTAAAGTACCAAATACATGATCATCCAGAACCTTGTCTCTCATATGTATTTGCTTAGGAGTATTCAGTGGTGATATTTTGTGTATCTCTAATGCTACACCATGCCATGGACTATTAGTGCCCTCTTTACTATTGGAAATAGAGTCATTAGTGCCTTTAAATCTAACCATATTTGAGAACCAATTCAAGAAGCCCCAAAACCAATTCAGAAAACTCATACTTAAGATTCTGTTCCTTTAGAACCACTCCTGGTACCAAAATGTCTTAGTCAGGGTTCTACAGAAAAATAGAACCAGTGACATATATATACATACACACACACATACACATATACATATAGAAAGAGAGAGAGAGTGTCATTTATTTTAATGAACTGGCTCATACAATGTGGGGGGCTGGCAAGTCCAAAATCTATAGGTCATGTGACAGGCTGAAGATTCCCACAGTCTTGTATTTGGAAATCATAGGTCAGGTGATGGGATGTATGAAGACTGAGAGAGTTCTGGCAAAATGGTTATTTATAGTCTGGAGGTAGAACACACCCTAGGGAAACTCCTTTTTTGCTCGTAAGGCCTTCAACTGTTTGGTTGAGGCTCACCCACCTTATGGAAGGTAATTTGCTTTATTTAAGACCAACCTATTTAATCACATGTAATTACTTCATAACAGCAAGTAGACTTGTGTGTTTAACCAAACAATTAGGCACTATAGCCTAACCAAGTTGACACATAAAATTAACCATCACACTGGGGTATGAAAAATCTCTGCAAGGTTTGCAAAGGTCCTGTTTTCCAAGATCACTAAGAAGCCATTTCCTCTACAGCATTCTGCTCCCCACAGCAGGGTTCAGGGACCCTATCATTGTACCTACTTTCATTATCTCTCCTCAAGCTTTCCTCAAACTTTCACCTTTTTGTTAAACTCCTGAGTCCTCTCTATTCCTATTTGGGCTTAAGCTTTTGGAGACCAAATCCAATAATATTCCTTTATTTCTCTGCTTTCCATTGTTATATTCCTCCCCTAAAGACAATGATCATCAACCAGTCTAGCAGCAGGGGAGGGAAAGGGTGAAAGAATGAAGGTGGGGAGGAAAAACAATAGAACTACCAGAGAAAAGAAAGGAGCCTTGGTGGCCCAGTGGTTAAAAGCTCAACTGCTAACCAGAAGGTCAGCAGTTCAAATCCGCAAGCTGCTCCTTGGAAACCCTATGGCGCACTTCTACTCTATCCTATAGGGTCACTGTAAGTCAGAATTGACAGCAATGGTGGTTTTTTTTGTACCAGGGAAAAAAGGGCATTATGGCTAATACCGCAAATTACAATAAGAACATATTCTTATAATGACAATAAGAATAACATTTATTTAGCCTCACATCCAGGCAGACACTGTACTAAAGCATCTTATGCATATTACTTATCACAACAACTCTATGAGGTATTATTTTCTCCACTTTCAAGATGACTAAACTGAGATGCAGTAAGGTTTAAATAACTTGACCAAGGAGGATTTTGAACTGTCTGGCTCCAGACCCCAGGTTGTTAACCACCGTACTATATTGAAATCAGGATGATCTCTGAGAAAGTGAAAACAGCCCTAGCATCTGGAAGCTGATGGTAAGCTACAGCATTCCCAACTAAACATAAAAAAAACTTTTGAAGAATATAATCAATAATAGGGCAGGGCCACTGGTGACAGTGATGGAACAAGGCAGAGACAAGGACACTATATTTGAAAGTCAACAGAGGCAAGGTCATGCTGCAACCACAAAAACTACCAAACATCTACCACTTCTTGCTAACATGAATGACTACTGCTTCTTTACCAATGGAACTTGAACTCTGCTGTAATCCTCCCATCTTCTAGATAAAAGTTACCAGGCTAGACAGTGGGAATGGAGGAAGGTGGTCTCCTTTGTTTTATCATCAATTGCCATCAATATGAGTTTTCAAAACGTAGCTCCAATCTGGTGCATGTATAATACTTTGTTTGTTAACTTAGAGTACGCAATGCTATATACTTTATCCATTGAATAAAGATACTAGCTATCACATGGAGGGAAAAACTACCAAGATATCCAGTCACCAATATGCCCTTGATTCTCAACAGCGCCCAATCCAGAACTAACCTCTGCCTCTCTGAAACCCTCCTTAGAATCTCCCAGCCCAAACCAAAATCCTATAAAAAGCCTCTCCTGATTCCTTTGTACCAAGGCACCCCATATTTCCTTTTATGTGCATTCTCTCTTATTGCAGCAAGTTAGATAAACCTAACTTTGGTTAACTACAGGTGTATTCTTGTTAGCTGATGGGTTTCAATATCTTGGCTATAGAGTGGTCACCAGACATTCACTTAAGGGCAAGGGTGGGCAGCTGACCAGCTAACTAGATTGTTTCTGGTTTATTTCCATACCATACTCAGGGTCTATTGTGTGAATGAAGCAGCACCTTCCCCTCTCCTTCCCAAGGATTACACAACCAGCAACCATCCACCTCTATAAAAAGGTCATTCATTTGCAAAGCAGAAGCTAGACAACCAAAATTATGTATATTAGGCTGGGTGGAAGACTATTTTTTTCAAGGAATAGATATTTGTGATGAAAAACAGTTATACCCCAGGTTTCTCAAATAGTGGATCTAGAAGGCCAATGGGTGGGAGAGGCGGCAACAGTCATGGGCCAAGCGTGATAAATCTTCCTGAAGCATCAGTTCTTAAAGATTTGGGAACAAATAGTTTAGCAATTTAATTAATAATGTAAAATGACATTTTCATTTGAGAAGTAACATGGATATTTTATGGAGAAGAAACAAAATTCAAGAAACTCGAAGGCAACTTCCCATTTACTGTAGAGATTACTTTGGGCTGCAGTTTAACTTGCCTCTGCAGTTAGTTAGCAGCATTCCAGTTGAAAATCTGAAGCTCTATTTAATGTAATAACTCTCAGTATTATAAAGTACATGCCCTCTTTTTGACATCAAATAATTTAGTGGACTGTATCAGTCAGGGTTCAACCAGAGAAGCAGAGCCAGTAGGATATGTATATTAAGAGATTTATTGTAAGGAACTGGATGATATGATTGTGGGGGCTGGCTAGGCAAGTCCAAAATCCCTAGGGCAGGCCATCAGGAAGGCCAGAATGGAACTCTCTGGCATGGGCTGAAGCTTCTGTCTACAGGCAGGTTAGCTCTGCTCTTTCAACTGACTGAATCAGGCCCACCCAGATTACCTAAAATAATCTCCCTTACATAAAGTCAACTGATTATGAAAGTAATAATAACATCTACAAAATATCTTCACAGCAACACCTAGATTTTGTGTTTGATTGAAACTGGGGACTATAACTATTAGTTTCCTAGGGTTGTCATAATAAATTACCAAAAATTCCGTGGCCCAAAACAATGGAAATCTATTCTGTTACAGTTCTGGAGACTAGAAGACCAAAATCAAGGTGTCAGCAAGGCTATACTCCCTCTGAAGGCTGTAGGGAAGAATCCTTCCTTGCGTCTTCCTGGTTTCTTGTGGTCTTGGCAATCCTTAGTGTTCTTTGGCTTGTATCTGCATCACTCCAGTCTCTGTCTCTGTCGTCACATAGCCTTCTTACCTGTGTCTCTCTGTGTCCCCCCTTCTTCTCGTAAGGACACCGGCCACTGGATTTAGGACCCACCCTAATCAAGTCTGACCTCAACTTAATTACATCTGCCAAGACCCTGTTTCCAAATAAGGTCATGTTTTGAGGTTCTGGGTGGACATGAATTTTTTAGGGACACTATTCAAACCACTATACCCACTTACATTGTATTTAGTTGTGAATACATAAAAATGACAATAAGTCACTGTAAATTCAGTAAAACTTTAAAATAATTTTGTATTTTATTAATTTCAATAGCATCTACATATATTTGAAAAGTTAGGAGGGAAACAATGTGTACTGAGTCTACAGTGCCGTACTTCACAGCTCTACACCAACAGGTAGGGAATCAATGCCTTTCTGGTTAGTCAATAGGCTTACTATGTGGAAGGCATGCCAAGAGAAAGAAGTCTTAAAAGTACTACAGGATAAATGACAACTGTCAACCAGACTGTCTGCAGTGATTACATTTAATTTGGGATAACTTCTTCAGAAGCTGAATTCTAAAATTAGGTAATCTCATCCAAAAAAAAAATCTTATTTGCTGTCTTAGGCTGGACTCTCTAGAGAAGCAAAACCAGTGAAGCATATAAATATATACATAGAGAAAGATTTACAGCAAGGAAATGGCTCACATGGTTGTAGAGGCTGCAATGTTCCAAGTCCATGGATCAGAATAGAGGCTTCTCCTGATTCACGGAGCTGCAGGGGCTGGCAAACTCAAGATCGGCAGGTCAGAGAGCAGGATTCTTGCTCACAGTCTGTGAAAATCGACGAATCTCAAGATCGGCAGGCAAGACACAGGTAAGCTGCTAGCTCAAGTCTCAAGAACTGGAAGTCAGATGAATAGGAGCCAGCTGTAGGATCCAGAACAAGCAAAAACCCCAGAGCCTTGCCAGAACATCAGCTTATGTTTGGATGCAGGCCACATGCCCAAGGAAACTCCCTTTCAACTGATTGGCTACTCTACTCACAGCAGATCCCATCATGGGGGTGATCAAATATCAAATCTCAACAGGAAGTGATCACAACATTATACAACTGCCAAAACACTGAGACTCATGGCCCAGCCAAGCTGACATACAACTTAACCATCATATTTGAAAAATAAATTAACAGTATGATTATACCTGTGTATAATTAAAGTAAAGCTATTAATATCTTCCATCTATCATCTATAATATTCAAGACATTTATGGTTAAAAATATTTCTGTCAATTACCTCTTTTTAGTTTTAACAACTGAGAACAGGTTCCTTGCATCATTTTCTCCACTCCTATGTTGGTTAAGGGCTCAGCTACTTACTGAAAAGTTGGAAGTTTAAATTCACCCAGAGGCACCTTGGAAGAAAGGCCTGGTGATCTACTTTTGTAAGATTACAGCCATTGAAAACCCTATGGAGCATAGTTCTTTTCTGACACATATGTGGCCATGATTTGGAGTCCACAGTAACTGGTACTGACAGAATGGCAGAGAATACCCAAAATATAAGCTAACCACTTGGAAACAAGTAAAAGGTCTTTTACTTTCTTATTAAGTGATTATTATTTAATTTCAGAGACTACAGCATAGGGCTGATACACCACATACACGGTCTTGTCACAAGGTGAGGTAATGAGCAAAATCATTGTTACCCAAAGTAGGTTCTGCTCGGTGCGCCTTCTCATCAATAAAGACACACAGAGGTGAGGAGGGAGGAAGAGCGTTTATTGCAAGCGCAGGCAAGGAGCAATGAGGTGTATACCTCAAATCAAGTTCTCCGAACAGAGAGGCAGATGTTTTACAGGTCTCTCACAAGGAAGTATGTACAAACATGATGGACTACATAGGTTATCATGGCACAGTAAGACAAACGCCGTTTTTTTCTCTGGTATGTAGGCTAGTAAACTGGGTTTGACTGGCTTGAGCCACATCCAGCATTTTGAGGACAAGAGTGGCAGGTTCCCCTTGGTCTGAGCAGCTCCCAGTTTGAGCCACACCCAGTGCTATCACTTAAGGCTTTGTTTGATAATGGCTAAGCAGCTAACTGGCTGGGTTGGCTATCACCAGTAGGTTCCATCAGATTACCCCTGCTAAAATGTATCTAGTCCTTTTGAGTCACAGATTCCTTTGAGAATCTGAGTAAGGTTTTGGTCAGTGTGGGGCATACTATGACACACATACACATAAATACGATGTGTACTTTCCACCCAGTTTGGAAATGGCGATGGCCTGAACAAGAGCTGCCACAGTTGAGATGGAGAGGGCTGGAGTCCAGACATACTGAAAAGTCAGAATTGTTGGGACTTGGTAAGAGTAGGAGAGAAGATGATATCCAGGTTTTAGTGACGAGGTGATGGCAACAGAGTGGAGCAGTTTTCACTTCTGACTTGCTGTATCTGACGTGTCCGTGGGAGAAAGGCGAAGCTGTTCAGAAAATACGTTATAAATGTGTCTGGGTCAAAATACAAAGGTTTAGGTGAAGTATCTGCCGCTGTAATCACCAAGCATGGTCAATAAATTTGTATCTTCCAGAGGAATCACTTCCACACTTCACAAAAACTGTCATCTACGTTTAAAAATTACCTAAGAACGTACGCAATGGAGTCAATCTTTATAAAGAGTCCGCCCCCCAATCCAATTATGCGCATGCGTCCAGCGCATGCGCAGCACCCTCACTGCAGCCGCTCCCTTCTCTGGGCGTCTAGGCTCCCTTCCTCTCAACCGGCCCCGCCCAGGCGGCTGCCCGTGACCTTCCTGGGCGTAGGGAAGGGAAACCCGGAAGGGCAAGCCAAATTCAGATCGCTATGGGGCTGTTTGGAAAAACGCAGGAGAAGCCGCCCAAAGAGCTGGTAAGGGCTACGGCGGCGGCAAATGAGTGGGTCGTTTTGTGTGGGGCGTAGAGGAGTTCGTGAGCGGCTGGACGCTCTTTCCCCCATGGATGGCCAGGTACCGCCTGTCCCCATTTCCGGGGCCTCCCACTCGGCCGAGGGGCCTAAGAGAGAGTTTCTGAACTGTGGGGAGAGATAGCCCTCGGCACCACAGCTGTCGGCCAGCGAGCCGAGGGCTTAATTAAGAGTTCCTCGCCTTGCCACAAGGTGCGGAGGCAGCGACGCTGTCCTGTCTTTGGAAGCCCCTTTCCTCTGCGCGCGTTGGTACATCCCGCCCGGAACCTTTCCCTGGTGCAGGCCCCGCCCTCTCGCTCCCCTCGACCGAGAGCCCGCCGCGACCGCCGGAAGGTCCGGGCTCCTGTCGCCCGTTTGACACCCACCTGCCCCCAGCTGCACTGAGAGGGAGGCTATGACTCCTCTTTCCCCTGCCACAGATACACGTTAATTATAACAGGGAGAATGCTGCCTAAGATAGCTCTGGACCCGGCTTCGAATTCTTTGTCTACCTGTTCACTGAGAATGTCGGGAGGCAATGTCGTGCACTGGTAGAGGCCCTGTAGTCAGATTGCCTACCTTTGAATCCTGGTTGCCCACATCTCAGCTCCGTCATCTCGAGAAAGTTAACGTTTCTGTTCCTTAGTCTTACCTGTCGAGTAGGGATGATAATATATCACCTCAGTGATTGAAAATGAAAGGATGTAAATGCCTTGTGTGTTTCTTGGCACATAATATGTGTTAACGATAATGTTAATTTAATATTCAAAGATCCTAGAAGAGTAGGCACTCAGTATTAACGCTAGTTCCCTCAGACAACTTGGTTTTACTCCCTGGCAGAATAAAAATTCTAGAGCTTAAATGAGATAAGAGTGTGTGGCATCATTTTGCAAACTGTAGAGTACTGTATAGATGTACATTTTATTATATAGATGTACATTTTATAAGATAGCTGTTACTGTAGAAGTGTGTTTTTTGATAATCGGTAAAGGTCATTACCTTTAGTATTTGGTCTTAGCTTTGCCATTCATAGAATAAGATGATGGAAAAAATGGTCTCATTACTGTTTAAACTGGTCTCCGATATATGTATTACTTGTATAACGTGTAATGTTTTAAAATGATAAATATAACTACTAAGAACACCATGTCAGTGTACTCTTCCAGTGGGGTAACCTACCAGGGAAAACAAATTAACAACAGAAAATGGCAGGGTGGATGCATGAGATTGGTTTTTAAAATATGCCTACCAGAGCTGAACAGGTGTGATCATTTGCTAAATAAATGTTTGTTTTTTTTCCCCGCCGTTACGGACAAGTCTGTACTCAGTACTGTAGAGTAGTGCTTCTCAAACTGTAATGTGCATACTGATCACTGGGCATTTTGTCAAAATTCAAGTTCTGATTCAGTACGTTTGGAGTACGGCCTGAGATTTCTAGCAAGTTCCCAGGTGATGCTTATGCTACTGGTCTGCAGACCACACTTGAATAGCAAGGTTGTAGAGTATATCAAGAATTAACCACAACACTCGGGGACGTCTAGCTCAAATGGCATAATATAGTGTATAAGGAAAATGTTTATACATCCTACATACTACTTTGGTGAGTAGCATCTGGGGTCTTAAAAGCTTGTCAGTGGCCATCTAAGATACTCCACTGGTCTTACCCTATCTGGAGCAAGGGAGAATGAAGAAAACCAAAGACACAAGGGAAGGATTAGTCCAGAGGACTAATGGACCACTACTACCACAGCTTCCACCAGACTGAGTCCAACACAACTAGATGGTGCCCAGCTACCACCACCGACTGCTCTGACAGGAATCACAATAGAGGGTCCCAGACAGAGCTAGAGAAAAATGTAGAACAAAATTCTAACTCACCAAAAAAAAAAATAAAAATAAAAACAGATCAGACTCACTGGTCTGACAGAGACTGGAGAAACCCTGAGAGTATGGCCCCTTGACACTCTTTTAACTCTGTACTGAAGTTACTCCTGAGGTTCACCCTTCAGCCAAAGATTAGATAAGCCCTTAAAACAAACAATAATACACATAGCTCAATCATGTATACGAGACTAAATGGGCATACCAGTCCAGGGGCAAGGATGAGAAGGCAGGCGGGGACAGGAAAGCTGGACGAATGGAAATGGGGAACCCACGGGCAGGAAAAGGAGAGTGTTGACACATTGCAGGGTTGGCAACCAATGTCACAAAACAATATGTGTATTAATTGTTCAATGAAAAACTAATTTGCTCTGTAAACCTTCCCGTAAAGCTCAATTAAAAAAGAATTAACCAGAACAACTACTAGCTAAAATGTATTAAACCAGGCATTGTGCTAAGCACTTTGGTGGGGACTGTCAATGTTACAAAACAGGTACTGTTATCCCCACTTTACAGGTGTGGAACCGAGGCACTGACTGTTTAGATAATGTGCTCAAGGTCACACAGTTTGTAAGTGGTAGAACTAGAGCTTATAAGATGTTTTGTTTTGAAGCCTGTATTCATAACTATCCTGCCATGTATGCTGCCTTCCAAAGGGGGATTATAAAGATGAATTAAGCACCCAAGGAACTTAACATCTTGCAAGATAAGCATTTCAAAAACAATTCAGGTTGACTACCACATACACAATATATATAAATCAAAAACTAAATCCGTCACCATCGAGTCAATTCCGACTCATAGTGACCCTACAGACAGAGTAGGACTGCCCCATAGGGTTTCTAAGGCGTGGCTGGTGGATTTGAATTACCAGCGTTTTGGTTAGTAGTGATAGCTTGCCATAGCTCTTAACCACTGCGCCACCAGGGCTCCTCAACGTATACAGGAGTACATATAGGAGTTCAGGGGTTGGAGTGATCACCCCTAGACTGAGGTGATCAGAAATGAGTTGATCCTGCACTGTCATGTTTTCCACACACCTCCTGCCTATGAACTGTTTCTTGACTAATAGGATTTTTAGTATTAGATGATCTGTTTTTCTGGTGCTGGAGATGTCCTGCCCAAGATTTTCTTCAGTTCCCCCTTCTCAGTACTCCAAGGTACCCATTCTCTTCTCATGATAACTTATTCTAATTTGTCAGAAGAGTGTCTCTGTTTGCTTTAGGTTGAGCCTCTAAAGTTCTCTCTTTACACCTTGTGACTTGTGACCAAGGAGAGTGTTTTCTCACTTGTCACAGTTAATTTAGTGTGGAGTTTGTCAGTTCCAGAAGGTGCCAATAAAGCAGTTGTTGTTAGGTGCCATCAAGCAAGCTCCGACTCATAGTGACCTTATGTATAACAATGAAACATTGCTATGTTTGAGCAGGAATGGGAAATACTCTTCTCTGTAGAGCTACTGACCCACTGGTAAAGTATTAGAAGAGATATATGAATAAGACAACACGTAATATTAGTTTGGCATTTCTTTTAAAGAAAAAAAAATGTTCAACTCTATAAAGAGAGCTAAATAAAATAAGGATAGGAGGCGGGGCCAAGATGGCGGAGTAGTCAGACGCTTCTGGTGGACCCGCTTACTACAAAGACCCTAAAAAACAAGTGATTCAATTACATATGGCAATCTGGGAGCCCTGAACATCAAAGGCAGAGTTGAGGAACCGGACTGAGAGGCAGGGGGAGGGAGAGACTGTTCAGAAGCAGCGAGGAGTTGCCAGACCTGACCCAGCAAGATCCTGAGCCCTTCAGGCCTGAGCAGCTCTTGGGTGAACGGTGAGGCAGGCAAGCGGCGGTGATCAGTAGGTGCGTTTTCCGCACCGGGAGAGACCCAGCACCAGAGAGTCTGCATGGCCACCCGAAACCAGTGAGAAGCAGCCTTCACCGGTGAAAGATAAGTAATTGCGTGCAGCCTACCGTGCGGATCAAAAACACCCCTCTTAGGGAAAAACCTCTTTCCCATTTACCTCCCTGCTCCCTGCTCTGCACTGGGTCCTGGACTGGCTTCAGCAATTGCCGAGTCCCCTGGGCCGGAAGTAGGATTCGTCACACACCTGGAGCCATTCTCCCTGCCTTGGAGAGTGAACAAATTAACAAACGGGAAAAAATAAACTGCTGGCTCCCCGAAGCCAGGAACCCAGGGTAGGCACAGCTCCTTTGCCTAGGCACAGGCATAAGGGATCCACAGACGTTGAGTGCCTTTTCCTCTGCATAGACTTGTGTGGGCCCATCTCAACAGCATAGGCCCTCATTACCACGGTACAACAGGGTATATACCAGAACCCTAACTTCAACCGTTTCAGCTATAAAGTGGCAGGTTCTTGACGTTTGACACTGCTCTGCCCATGAAGCAGGGTCTTCACCTTCCCACGTCAGGGGCCTAAGGACTGGTGGCTCCACCCATGCCACCTAGCCACCTGCGATAGGGGCCCATGAATAAGAGGTGCCCCCTCATCCTTACAGCCAACAGCATTAGATGCTCATAGCCCGGCTGCAAAACCCACCCACCTACGTGCTCTAGGGAACAGGGACACGCCTTCTTCCTGGACACTCAGGAGCAGCCGCAGCCCCCTGCCTTGCTCAGAGTGTGTCCCCCTGCCGCAGCCAGATGCCTGTGCCTACACCAATCACCCATGCCTGTCTAGGACTGTAAGTGAGAGCCTGCACCACAAACTTGGTGGCTATCTACCTGGGCACCTGAGCTGAATCCATACAGGAGGAGTGGGCAGACTCCTGAGCTCACATACCTAGTAACAGATCTAAATACCTGGTGACAGGACATAGAGCTTCAAAGGTGCCAATAATCAGACTAGCTTATATGAGCAGCCTATTTGGGCATATCAGAACAAAACAAGAAGCTAGGACACCGTAAGCAAACATAAAATAAATAAATATAATTTACTCATGGCTCGGAGACAACAGTCAATATCAAATCACATAAAGAGGCAATCCATGATGGCTTCAGCAAGCTCTCAAAGAATCTAGAAATTTTCCAGAGGAGGAAAATTTCTTGGAATTACCGGAGGCAGAATACAAAAGATTAATATACAGAACTGTTGAGGAAATTAAGCAAAACACAGAACACACAGTAGAGGAAATTAAAAAGATTAGAAAAGAGCATAATGACAAATTTAACAGGCTGCAAGAATCCATAGAGAGACAGCAATCAGAAATCCAGAAGATTAACAATAAAATTTCAGAATTAGACAACTCAGTAGAAAGTCATAGGAGCAGAATTGAGGCAATGGAAGTCAGAATTAGTGAGATTGAAGATAAAGCATTTGACACCAATTTATTTGAGGAAAAATCGGATAAAAGGATTTAAAAAAATGAGGAAACCCTACGAATTATGTGGGACTGTATCAAGAGGAATAACCTACGAGTGATTGGAGTGCCAGAACGGGGGGGATAACAGGAAATACAGAGAGAATTGTTGAAGATTTATTGGCAGAAAACTTCCCTGATATTGTGAAAGAAAAAATAATGTTGGCAGATGGGGAGGGGGCTAAGAAAGAGGGAGGGATCAAACTAAATGCTCTGATCACAGCTGGGATACTATTGAATTGCGATAAATTTACAATGTGCCTTCCACTGGGGTCTGGAAGAGGAGGACATGTTGGTCCTGGTCCTGGATAGGATAAGTAGGGGCCAGGTGAAGCTATACCACGCCATCATGGTTGTCCAGCAAAGTATCATGGTGTCACGGTGACAGGTGAGGTTTGACAAGTGAAATACATTATGGGTGGTGTTCCCAGAGTTCTGGTATAGTGTGCAGCATAGAGTGCATACTGTATATGCTAAATAAATATTTGTTGAATGATAAATCTATCAGGCGCACCTTGGAAACCCTAAAGGGGCAGTTCTACTCTGTCCTTTAGGGTCATTACGAGTCGGAATCAACTGGATAGCAATGGATTTTTTTTTTTTTTTTTTTGAATGATGAATGAGTATCAGAATAAGGTTAAGAAAGGTTTAAGATCAGATAGTCCCAAGGTGGAGCACTGTTTCAAGGAATACTCCAGGGAAGTATTTGCTGTATAAGGAGCCTCTACAGACTGAAACCTTTCCCCCCAGGCATCTCAGAGACACTTTGATGGCAACATCTTAGCAGTGAAACCTGTTCTGTCTTAAAGGGCCCAAGCTAAGACTACTAGACTGTGCCAGCTGAGGGTGAGGGAACCTTGTTATCTATTTAGAAACTTTGCAACTATCAGGTAGGAGGAGACAGGAGACATGTCTTCTCTTGGACTTGAGATTCTCCGGGAGAGTTGTATTGGTCCTTTCTTAGGAACTTTGCTGATTTAGCTTTGGATAGGGTAGTCACCTTCCAAGGAGACCTGGTGATGCAGTGATTAAGCTCTTGGCTGTTAACTGAAAGGTCAGCTGTTCAAACCTACCAGCTGCTTTGTAGAAGAAAAGACCTGGTGATCTGTAAAGATTACAGCCTAGGAAGCCCTATGGGGCAGTTCTACTCTGTCCTGTAGTGTTGCTATTAGTTGGAATTGACTCCACAGCACACAACAGAAGTAAGCTCCCATGGCATCAGAATTCTTGAATTATATGACAAACTTATGTCCTTAGACTGGGCCAGGACTCATAGTTCTGGGATACTATCAGAAGGGAGAAGAAAATGAGAAGGGGAGAGTTGGAAAGGAAGATAGAGAAAGCTTGATTCACTTAGTTCATACAACAGATATTTACTGAGATATTTCGTATGCATTGGGTTGGATACTAGGTTTACAAAAATAAATAAGACACCGGATG
The DNA here is from genome assembly GCF_000243295.1 of Trichechus manatus latirostris. Lineage (NCBI taxonomy): Eukaryota > Metazoa > Chordata > Mammalia > Sirenia > Trichechidae > Trichechus > Trichechus manatus. The sequence goes on from NW_004444144.1 coordinate 595,929, forward strand.
GTGACTTCAAATAATACAAAGTTTACTAGGGGAGACTGACATGTGAACAAATACACTTCAGAGATAAAAGCAATAATGTAAGTATGTATGAGGTCTGTGATGTCACAGTGGAGGGAGTGATTAAGTATCTGGAGTGGGGAAGGTGTGTTGGTCAGGGAGGTTATTTGGGCCTTGTCAGAAGAGGCATTAGCCAGGTGGTAGGTGGTACAGGATTTGGAAAGAGTAGTCATTTCAAGCAAAGTGAGCTGTGTATGGAAAATGTGGAAGTGTGGATCATAAGTTGGAGGAAACAAAAAAGTTCAGAATGGTTGGAAGATGGAATACTCTTACATCTGAGTGGGAGGGAGGAGGAGTGATGGCAGTGGTAAAATACAAAGTTGGAGAGGTAAGTAGAGGCCATATTAGTGAATACGTGTGTGTCATTGCTCCTAAAGATGGGGAGCATTCAGAACAGTGGTTTAGAACATGATTTGGAGAGAAGAGATTGAGTAGGGAGACCATTAGTGGCAAGAGATGATGTGGATCTTAACTAAGAATGGCAATGGAAGACGATAGGATGAGTTTTAGAAATACTAGTGGTGCAGTGGTTAAGAGCTCAGCTGCTAACCAAAAGGTAGGCAGTTCAAATCCACCAGCCACTCGTTGGAAACCCTATGGGACAGTTCTGCTCTGTCCTGTAGGGTCCCTGTGAGTCGGAATTGACTCGATGGCAATGGGTTTGGTTTGATATAGTCAGAATTTGATGATCTACTGGATTTGGGGTGAGAGTAGAAAGATAGTTCTTAGGCTTCTGTTTAATCCCACCCTCATTCAAATCAGGCTTTTGAAAGTTTCAGGAAAGTTTCAGGAGACTGATGCAGGAGATTGAATTATTGACAGAAATGTAGAGAGCGGACACACATTCAGAGTGGCATGGTTGGATGCCATCTTTGAGTGGGTGAGCGCTGTTTCCTACTTGGGACAATCCCATGGGCAAGAGCGTTGGTTGCTATGCAATGTATATGCTGCCATGGTTTCCATTGGCCATGACTGACCCTTTTCATACAGGTTCGAAAGCCCTGTGGGAAGCGAGTACATCAGTGTACATGCTTCCTCTCTTCACCCTAGTCCCTTACATTCTCCCAGAGAGTACCAATCATGATCTTAATTTTGATACGACTCCTTCATGCCCCGTTTTGTTTTGTATTTAAAAAATTTACAATTGCTTGTTTTATGTAACTTTATATGTGAGATTTATTTATATACTGATAAAGTTATTTCATGTGTTTTTAAAGCCATAGAAATCCATTGTATCAATTTATGACAGTTTATTCATTTTATAGCTGGTCATTTTTTTTTGTTAATGAAACAGTGCTGTAATGAACTAATTCTAATACATGTATGTTTGTGAGAGAGTTTCTTTAGAATATGTATCTGTAAGTGAAATTATTGAATTTTAGGGTATGGTTTCTTTAAATGTAAAAGGTACTACCAAATTGGGCTCCAAAACAGTTGTACTAATGTGTGCATCAACCAGAAGTATATGAGAGTGCTCTGTTTTCATATCTTCTCTACTACTTGTTATTGACTGAAAGTTTTACTATTCCAATCTGAGATTTGAAATGGTATCTGGCTTTATCCTGACTATTATGAGGATGAATATCTTTAAAAATGTTTATTTTCTCTAAGCATATGTCTTGTCATTTTACTATGCTTATGTTGTCCTTGTTATAAAAAGTTTAATTTCTTTTTATAATGGAATATCAATGACATGCTAAGTACTTTATTTTTTACATTTTTATTATGAAATATTTTAAAGTTCACAAAAGTAGGAGTAGTAGCATGATGAAAACTTCATATATCATCTAAATTCAATTGTTCATAACATTTTGCTATTATTTGCTATATTTTTTTTTCTTGGCTGAATTATATTACAGATATCATAACCCTTTAGTCCACAACACTTCAGAGTGCATCTCCAGAAAATAAATTATTTTACATACCTAACAAAAATCCCTTAGTTTCATCCAATATCGAGTCCATATTTAAATTTTCCCAAGTGTCCCAAATAATATCTTATAATTTTTATCAGGATCCAGTGAAGGACCATGCTGTGTATTTGATTAGTATGTTTAAGTCTTTTAAATCTAGAGTAGCATCCCCGCCCCTTTGCCTTTTTCCTCATAAAATTAACTTAAAAAATTTTTTTATAAGGCTAGCCTAGTTGTCTTGTAGAATATCCTTCATTGTGGATCTGTCTGGTAGTTATTTAACTTTTTCCTCTATCCCCAGCATTTTCTATAAACTGAAAATTAGATTTAAAAACTTGATCAGATTCAGGTTAAACAGTGTAGTAAGAATGTTATTGTTAGGTGCTATTGAGTTGGTTCTGACTCACAGCTACCTCATGGAAACAGAACAAAACACTGCCAGGTCCTGCACCATCCTCACAATCGTTGCTATGTTTGAGCCCATTATTGCTGCTACTATGTCAGTCCCTCTCATTGAGGGTCTTCTCTTTTTTGCTGACTCTCTACCAAGCATGATGTCCTTTTACAGGGATTGGTCCCTCCTGATAACATGTCCAAAGTAAGTGAGGCCAAGTCTTGCCATCCTCGTTTCTAAAGAGTATCCTGGCTGTACTTCTTCCAAGACAGATTTATTCATTTTTCTGGCAGTCCATGGTATAGTCAATATTCTTCAACACCGTAATTCAAATGCATTAGTTCTTCTTTGGTCTCTTCCTTATTCATTGTCCAGTTTAGCAAGAATACCTCATAGGTGATCTGTTCACTTCATACTGTATCACATCAGGAGGTATATAGTGTCTGGTAATCTCATTATTAATGATGCTGATAAGTTTGGTCACTGTTGCTGTAGTGACAGCCTGATCACTATGACATTAGATTTTTCCCTTTGCTACTAGTAAGTAGTCTGAGAGGTGATCCACTGACACTGAGTAGATGTCCAGATCATCATTAACCTTTTACATAGATATTTTAGCATCTATTGGTGTCAGTTTTCTGAATCAGTTATTTTATAAGGGTTTGCAAGATGGAGAGTTTTCATCATTTCATCAGTAATAAGCAATGTCCAAAGAGCACTGGTTTCTTTTAGTGGGAAGTGTATTTAGAAACCACAATTTGGATACTCATGGTGCTTATTGCTGCTGGAGTATCCTTGCTTCTAGGCCTTTTTCTTAGACAGAACTAGTAAATATATTCCTAAAAAATTCATAAGGACAATTGTAAAGTAAGTAGTTTTGGACCAGCTGTTCTGCTGAAAATAACTAGAAGAGCTAAACAAAAAGTATAACTATGCACATCATTGGAGAGCTGCCAAGGCAGTGAGGAATTGTAAAACCAAGATCCTATAGAAGAGTTAAGGTCACTTACATTTGGAGTTGACATTTGGGGCCACTTTTTCCCTACAAAACCAAAACCAAAAAAAAAAAAAAAAGCCCATTGCTGTCAAGTCAGTTTTGACTCATGGTAACCCAAGTGCTACAGAGTAGAACTGAGCTCTGTAGGATTTTCTCAGCTGTAATCTTCTTGGAAGCAGATCACCAGGTCTTTCTTCCATGGTGCTGCTGTATGGGTTTGAACCACCAACTTTCTGATTAACAGCTGAGTGCAAACTCTTTGTATTACCCAGGGACCTTTCATTTAATTTCTAACGCAGCGATGAGAAATTGAGAGTCTGAGTAGAGCTTTTGACAGATCCTGTGGTTAGGGGGTAAAAAAAAAAAAAATGGAGTTTGGGGTAAACCAAGGATAAGGGCCTCTGTTATATCCTCAGGGATATACCAGAAAGAGTACACCTTAGCAGTAACAGTGAGTTGGAAATAGACCAGCCCTCACGAAGGTGAAGCCCGGTTTCAAATCATCTTAATCCCTGATTGGATTAATTAAGATGAACCAATTGACAGTGCCCATAGGCTAGTTGTTTGCCAGAAGCAAACGTTTAAGTCCTCTCTGGAAGAAGGTAGCAAAAGAATCTAGAGACTAAATTTTCCTGAAGATTTTCATATACAGTATTTAGAATTCAGTTAAAGAAAAACAGACATTAATTGATAGGAAGTCTTTATATAGTCTAGATATGAATCCTTTGCCACTTACATGGTTCCAAATGTCGTCTCCCAATTTGTAGCCTATCTTTTTACTTTGTTTATGGCATCCTGTAAATCAATTTAAGTATGAGATGCTCAGGTGTTATTTTACTTATTTGTTTTGCTATTTATTTGGCTTGATGCTCTCTGAGCTTCCGAGATCTATAGTTTGGTGTTTGTCATTAATTTTAGAAAGTTCTCAGCCATTATTATTTCAAATATTTCTTCTGCTCCATTCTTTTTTCCTTCTTCTGGTATTCCAATTACAGGTACGGTACGTCTTCTGAAATTGCTTCACTGTTCTTGGATGTTCTGTCCTTTTTTTTCTTTCTTTTTTTTATTTCAGTTTAGGATGTTTCTATTGACCTATCTTCAGATTCATTTATTCTTTCTTCATCTGTGTGCAGTCTGCTGATGAACCCATCATAGGCATTCTTTGTCCCTGTTTCAATGTTGACAATGCTTATGATTTTTAGTATTTCCTTTTTATTTTTTCTTAGAGTATTCATCTCTGTGCTTACATTACCCATCTTTTCTTGCATGTCTTCTACTTTTTCCATGAGAGCCCTTAACATATTAATAATAGTTATTTTAAATTTCTCCTTGATAATTCCAAAATCTATGTCATATCTGAATCTGGTTCCAAGGCTTGCATTGTCTCTTCAGACTTTGTTTTTTAGCATGCTTTGTAATTTTTTGTTGAAAGCCAGGCATGATGTATGAGATAATAGGAACTGAAGTAAATAGGTTTTTAGTAAGAGGTTTTATATTAATCAGGCCAGGAGTTGGGCTGTGTTTAATGTTTGCTGTAGCTGTAGGTGCCAGAGGCTTCAAATTCCTGTAGCGTCTTTGTTTTTGTCTCTCCTGTTGCCTTTGGGGAGCCCTGGTCACGCAGTGGTTAAGTGTTTGGCTGCTAACCCAAAGGTCAGCAGTTCAAACCCACCAGTCACTCCTTGGAAATCCTATGGGACAATTCTGCTCTGTCCTGTAGGGTCACTATGAGTCAGAATCCACTCGACGGCAATAGGTTTTTTGGTTTGGTTGTCTTTGAGTTTCCTTCAGTGTTACTGCTCAGGGCACGGAGGCCCTCTGGACTCAGTGGGTCCTTGTCTTTCTCTTGTAAGAATACACAGAGGAGACAATTTTTGAGTTCAGCTCTAACAGGTTTATTTTACTTGTGACAAGTAAAAGGAGTCAGTGAGGGCTCATACCTCTCCAAAAGACTGACTCGAAGGGGGAAGCAAAGCTAGGGCTTATATGGGTTCGGTGGAGATAATAGAGCAATGAATATTCAGTGTGTTTCTTTGAAGGGGCAGGTACTTCTCAGAATGGCAGTGCATACTAATTAGGTTGCACGCACATCTGTAATCCAAGATGCAACCCGCTGATATTCAAGATGGAGTCCCCTCAGCAGCCCTTGGCATCACTTATAATGGGATATGGCGCAGGCGCACTGATCTTCTGCAGTACTTCACCCGCTTCGGTGGGTCAAAACAGTGGTCACACTTCGTTGTTCTGCACATACAGAACCTGTAAAAAGGGGGAAGGGACTAGACACTACGGAGGAGGTAGTAATTCACGGATTATTTTGATCTTATTTTATGTTGAGAGGATGTGGTTCCTGTTTACCCAACTTCTAGGTAGTAATCTTTTAACAGCTCTTTTATTCCGCCAGCACAGTTAACCCTATCTATCTCATAAGAACTCCTTTTTAAATAGAGTTTGTCTTGCAGCTTTTTCAGCTGTTATTATACTAGACTGTACTGTTAGTATACTGGAGTCTTGATGATATGGTAGTAAGATATGGGGAGGGGAAGCATTCTGTATCTTACGTCTAAAGTTCTGTTTTATAGTGGGCCTGTGTCCCTGAGCTGTAACTGTCACAACTCTTTCGTAGTTCCTTGTCTCCCTACCCATACATGAAACAGGCTAGAGGGAACTGGAGTTGGGTAAATGCCCTTTCCCATGGTGGGTAAGGCTCTAGTGATATTGTTTCCCCTGGAGAGTAGGCATTTGTTATGTGGGCCTGTTTCAAAATGGTTACCTCTCCCCTCCCCTTGCCAGAAACATGAGGGGATCTATTTGGACTTTCCACCATGAGAACCTCCTGGTGTTTCCTGCAGGTAAAACCCAAGAAAATGTGGCAGCTCCCAGGAGTTTCTCACTCTTCATTCTAGTCCACTCTCAGCCTCCAACAAGTCACCAAAATTACCTTTTAAGTGTTCTACCATTTTATGGCTCTGGTGGTTTCTGTTTCTGATGAGCAGAACTCAATGTGACTCTGAATTTACCTGTCATTTCAGATTCTGAATGGCAGTTTGCCCTGTGACTTCAGTTTTCTGATAGATCTAAGAAAAGTTGTTTGCTTTTGGTTCAGCTTTTTTCTTGTTGTAAGGACAGAAGAAATGACTTCTAAGCTGAAACTGAAAGTTGCCTTCACTTATGAAAGACATTTTAGTAGTATAGTCATTATATGACGTAGTATACGTTTACATGTTTATTTGTTTATTGATTGCTTTTACTCATTAGAATGTAAACTTCATAAGGGTAGGGTCTTTGATTGTTTTGTGTCCTCCTGTATTAGTGGCACATCGAACAGTGCCTGGCACATCACAGGTACTCAGTAAACATTTGAATAAATGTATGAAGCTTCAATTTCCTTTCCTACAGTTCCTGAACATTCTGATTAGCCAGCAGTGTCTTAAAATTTCTTTGTTCATGTACCACCTAAAATAATTTTGAGTAATTGTGTACTGTCTTGGACAGTTTTAAATTAATATCAATTAATTTAAATTACATAGATTTTCATGGATTGAATTACATCCCCCCAAAAATGTGTGTATCAATTTGGCTGAGCAATGATTTCCAGTATTGTATGATTGTGTACCATTCTGTAATCTGATGTGATTTCCTTATTTGTTGTAAATTCAATCACTATGATCTAATAAGATGGATTAGTGGCAGTTATACTGATGAGGTTTACAAGATTAGATAGTGTCTTAAGCGAGCAGAGACACATGGGAACCTCATACCACCAAGAAAGCAGTGCTGGGAGCACGTCCTTTCGACCTGAGGTTCCTGTGCAGAGAAGCTCCCAGACCAAGGGAAGATTGATGACATGGACCTTCCTCCAGAGCCTATGGAGAAAGCGTTCCCCTGGAGCTGACGCCTTGAATTTGGACTTGTAGCCTACTGGACTCTGAGAAAATAAACTTCTCTTTGTTAAAGCCATCCACTTGTGGTATTTCTGTTATAGCAGCACTAGATGACTGAGACAGAATTTGGTACTGGGAGTGGGGTGCTGCTCTAACAGATGCCTAAAATGTGGAAGCAGTTTTGAAACTGTGAATGGATAGAGGAGTGGCAGTGGCAGAGGACAAGCAGCAGCAGAGAAGGGGCAGCGGCAGAGAACCAGCAGCAGCAGAACCAGGAGACCAGTGGGAGACGGCACTGGAGCCAACCCACAGAGTGAGAGAGCTGAGTGCCTGTGAGCCAGAGGCTTCCTGGCAGAGTGGGGTGCCTCCGGGCACTTATTGGTGGAGTTAGGCTTGCTGACCTACAGTGTGAGGGCCTTTGCACTGGAGTAGGGTGCCTCCAGGCACTTATCGGTGGAGCTACAGAGCCTTGGAACACTTGCCTCAGCAGGGCAGATGCGGGAGTGAGGCCCGAGGGCCAAGATGCCACAGGAAGCAGAAGCTGAAGAGACAAGGAACATAAGAAGCCGAGCTGTCTCAGTCTCAAAAGGTATGGCCATGACCTCAAGGGTTTCAAAGGGTGGAGCCATGGCCTCTGGTGTTTCTAAGGATGGAATTGTCACTCCAGTGGAATAGGAGAATGGTGCGCCTAAAGCTGAGGGAAACAGAGGTGCTGTCCCAGTGGGCCTGGAAGTCGGAGCTGAAGCCCAGGGCTGATGGGCCTCCACTCAGAATCCGGAGACTGTGGCCAATATCTAGAGTCTGGAGGGCAGGGCTATTGTGTATATGGTCTCAGAGAACAGAAGATTATTTGCAAAGCATTGAGGGTTAATGTAATGTGTTCTGCTGACTTGCTTGGTGCCTGTTATCCCTTTTTTTCCCTCCATTTTCTCCCATTTGTGATGGAAATGTCTAGCTTGTGCCTGTTCTACCGTTGTACCTTTGGAAGCAACTTGTATTCTAGATTTCACAGATGAAGAGAAATTTTATCTTTGGATTTTGGACTTGGAGTTGATTTAAGACTTTTGCTATGATATGACGGGATGAATATGTTTTGCATGTTGCAAGCATGTGATTTTTTGGGTGCCAGAAGGTAGAATCTCATGGATTGAATTATATCCCCCAAAAAATGTGTGTATCAATTTGACTGGGTCATGATTCCCAGTATTGTATGATTGTGTACCATTCTGTAATCTGATGTGATTTCCTTATGTGTTGTAAATTCAATCACTATGGTCTAATAAGATGGATTAGTGGCAGTTATACCAATGAGGTTTACAAGATTAGATAGCGTCTTAAGCGAATCTCTTTTGAGATATAAAAGAGAGAAGTGAGCAGAGACATATGGGAACCTCATACCACCAAGAAAGCAGTGCTCGGAGCAGAGTGCTTCCTTTGGACCTGAGGTTCCTGTGCAGAGAAGCTCCCAAGACCAACGGAAGATTGATGACATGGATCTTCCTCCAGAGCCTACGGAGAAAGCGTTCCTCTGGAGCTGATGCCCTGAATTTGGACCTGTAGTCTACTGGACTGTGAGAGAATAAATTTCACTTTGTTAAAGCCATCCACTTGTGGTATTTCTGTTATAGCAGCACTAGATGGTTGAGACATACATTTATACACACACACACACACCCACACACACACACCCACACCCACACCCACACCCACACCCACACACACCTATGTATATATATACCAACCAAACCAAACCCATTGCTGTCGAGTCGACTCCAACTAATAGCAACCCTACAGGACAGAGTAGAACTGCCCCATAAGGGCATCTCTTAACCATGGAGCCCTGTAGCTCAGCTGCTGACCAGAAGGTTGGTAGTTTGAATACACCAGCCACTCCTTGAAAACCCTGTGGGGCAGTTCTACTCTGACCTGTAGGGTTGCTATGAGTCGGAACCAACTTGATGGCAATGGAGTTTGGTTTTATATATATATGTGTATATATATATATAAAATGATAGATTTAAATAGAGTTGGATAGGGTGTAATTTTTGGCACAGTGTGAATGTTGGTATCTGTAATTGAAATTGTTACATAACTCTTTTAAAAGTATCCAGTAGACTGAATATCACAGCAATTTAAAACCCATCATTGTTCATTTTAAACATACATGTACAAGTCAGACTTTTTTTTATTAATCACTTTTCTCCTTTAACTTTTATTTCCATCCCACTTTCACTACATGGCTTTTTTCCTAATGTAGTAATTTTATGCTTGAAATAATTTCTTATTCATCCTATTATATCTTCAATTAAAATATGTGCATGAACCTAACATTAAAATTTTTAAAATTTTATGACCATACAGCTCTAAGTGTTTAAATGCATCTTCCTGGTAGAGTTATTATAATTATTATTGGTGCATAGTAAATACTTTACAGATTTTTAATATAATTATTAAACATAACAATTTATTGGAAGTATGTCTTCTAACGATATAGAATTTTTTTTTTTTTTTGCCATTTAGTTAACATATCTCTGGATGAGTGCTACGTGGATGAATTCTATAGAGTTCAGCATCAATCCTATTCCTGTTTTATGTTTTATTAGACTCCAGTCCTGAGAAACCTTGCTAACATTAATAAGTAGATGGGAATGGAAGGAGATTTTTTTGGTAGTGTCACTCATTTCTTTGAAATTCTTCTGAGTCATATGCCAAAAAGTGCATAGTGAATTAGTATAAAAATTACTTTTAATAATTTATCAGCTGATAACTCAGATGCTCCTTCAGTTTTTTTTGAAAGCGAAGAATTGGAAAATACTTCACGTGCGTTAAGAACTTGATAATCAGTAGAGCATTCACTACCTTATCATCACACCAGTATTTCCAGTTGACCCATTGTTTAGTGCTTCAGAGTGTTTTGTCTCTAAGGGAAATACACAATGGTAATAAGAGACATGGGCTAGAGGAATACCTTCTTTTGTAAAGTGGGAAAGTATTATTGTGATAGGGAAGAAGGAAAAGGTGAACTCTCATGACAGGCATGTTCTCAAGCAGAGCTGTTTTTGAAATGATTATTTGTAGAAGGTGAAAATTTTAAAACTGATGCCCTTAAAATTATCTATGTCCATGAACCTCTTGAAAAATCTTTGTGTACTTGCAGGGATATCATACTTCCTCTAAGGTTTTGTATAAAGTGTTTCTCACTGCCTTCCTTCAGGTAAGAATCTTTGAATAGCTTGAGGCTTCTATGCACTATGGATCAAAAGAGGTCAAAAAGAAGAAGAAGAAAAAGAAAAAAAGAATTTGGCTCTAAAGCTGTTTCTTCGAAAATGGCTTTATTTTATGTCTGGATTGTGTTTGGTATAAATGTAAAAGTAATATGAAATTCTTAAAATTAGTTGAATTAGGAGTATTGGTATCCCTTGTTTATTTTTAAATTTTTTCTCAGGTCAATGAATGGTCATTGAAGATAAGAAAGGAAATGAGAGTAGTTGACAGACAAATAAGAGGTAAATTATCATTTTATGTCTCCTGTTCCTTACCTTCTTGGTCTATTTTGCTTTACTTCATAAAAATAAACTGTACTTATATATTTAAGGTGTATTTAAGTATATTATATTCATTTGTGTGTGTGTGTGTGTGTGTATATATATGTATGGGATTATTTAAGTTTATTCTTAAAAGTTCCCTTGATGGTGCGAGCAGTATGCACTTGACTACTAACCTAAAGGATGGCAGTTAAAACCAACCCAGTTGCACTGTGGAAGAAAGGCCTAGTGGTAGTTTATTCTATTGATTATTTATAGCTGTTGTAATTATTTTGCTTTCTAATTCTATAATCAGTATAAGAAAAAAGCAATAATGAATTCAAAGAAACTTTACATTTTGTATGATGAATAAAAGAACACAAGAGACCTTGCTACTTATAAAGAAATGCATTTTATGGAATTTAAATTAAAGGAGTTGTGTGTAAATAAGAAGTTTAATTCTGTTATCGCTATTAAAGTTGTGTATCATGGCCAAAAATTGAGAGAAATATATTTCTATATAAAGCTGATTATTGAGTACCACTTAAAATTAAGGTGACTTGCAAAGGGATGGTTACGTTTAAAACTTTCATCATCTTTAACACGTTCATGATTAGAGAAAAATGAGTGCAAGAAAGATAGTCTAAAATCACTCCCTTAAAAAAGAACTGGAGAGGAAACTTCTGTTCCTGGCCATGATTCAGTAACTGATTGCAGACTTTCACTCACTCACTCACTTTTGTAAATAAATAAAAGCTGGACAAAATCTGTGGAACAACTTTTCAGATATTGGACAGCTGACAGTACAGGATTGTGATCACAGAAAGAAGGGAAACAAATATGATCCTGACTTTTGCTTAGAGGTACTTTCTAGATTGTAGCACAGGGATGAGTGTCCCAAGCAGAGCATGTTATCTCACTAAGTCCAAGAGATAGATATCAGAGTTTGGAGAAACTGAATTGGCTGGAATTTCTGGGGCAGAGTTTTGGAGAGTAGGCAACTACCCAGATAAAGAGCCCCAGAAATCTGCATGAGGTCTCGAGTCTTTGGCTGAATACAAAGTTATGCACGTCTAGAGTAAGATTTGAAGAGGCTGGGAAAGAAGAACCACTAGGAGCTATATGCTGAACAGTTCTCATAGCTTTTATCAGCCACAGTAGTGTTTGTTGACATTCAAAAAGACCCCAGAAGGGTCACACCTTAATATTAAGACTAAGATAGTCCTAGATTAAAGGCTACGATAAACCCATACTAATAAAGCTTAAAAACATGTCTTGAAAACCGATCTGTAGGTAACTTAACTGCCTATCAAAATAAAGCTTAACGTTCTTTAAAGGAAGACCACAAAATTCAGATTCTCAACAATGAAGCATTCAGAGTCCAGCATCCAATGAAAAAATTACTGGGAAGAAGCAGGAAAATGTGACCTGAAATCAGGAAAAAAATCAGACAATAGAAACAGATCCAGAAATAACAGATGATGGAATTGACTGACAAGGATTTTAAATATCTATTATAAGTATTTGAGGAATTTAAAGGAAAAGAAGAACATAATGAGGATATACCATATTTTTATGCAAACAGTGTACACCTTCTGTTTGTTTGCCAGCTGTTCCCTCCCCCGCAGAGGTATTTTTGTCAGAGGTCTGTGCTAAGTTTTTTTTTTTTACAACAATGTAAAAAAAATTGACGTAGTGGCACTTGTGAAAATACTTCGTGGAGGAGGACACGCTTGACAAACAAGCAAAAGGTGCACATTATTTGTGTAAAAATATGGTATATAGAAGATCTAGAAAAGAACAAACTGGAACTTCTAGAGATGAAAGATACAATATTTAAAATGAAAAAATTCACTGAATGAGCTTAACAGCAGGTTAGACACTACAGGCAGTTCATGGATTACAAACAAGATCCGTTCCTAAGTCTGTCTTTAAGTCAAATTTATAGGTAAGTCAGAACAGATACATATGGTTCTTATTTAGCATCAGTTAGTCAAATGTTTGTCTTAGTATATAGTATATATTTTACCTTTTTATACATATAAAACAATTAGAAACAATTCCAAACCACGCAGTGTTTTTGGGAGCGTTACAAAGTAGTGTGTATGTTTGTTATTACGAACCATTGTGTGCATTTAACTCAAATTTTTAATATAATAGGCTTTATGGCAATCTGTTCTTAAGTGTAAGTGGTCTGTAAGTCGGACATTCTTAACCCAGGGACTGCCTGTACAGAAGACAAAGTCAGTATACTCAAAGATAGAAATACAGAGTATCCGAACTGTAATACAGAGAGAAAAAGTCTTAGGGGAAAAGAAAATGAACAGTCTTAGTGACTTGTAGGCAGTATCAAAGTCTAACCTGTGTAATTTGAGTCCCAGAGGAGAGAAGCCAGAAAGGGATCAGACAAAATAATAGCAGAAAAATTTCCAAATCTGATGAATACTGCAAATCCACAGACACAAGGAACTCAATGAATTCCAAATAGGATAAACATAAAGAAAACCATACCAATGCATATCATAATCAAATATTGAAAACTAGCAATGAAGAGATAAAACAGCCAGAGGAAAAAAGATAACGTTAAATGCAGGAAACAAAGATAAAAGTGATTGCAAATTTCTCATCAGAAACAATGCAAACCAAAACACCTTTAATGTAATAAAAGGAAAACAAAAATGTCAGTCTAGAATTTTATATCCCATGAATATAGCCTCCAAAAGTGAAAGTGAAATAAAGATATTGTCAAACAAAAACTGAGAAAATTTGTTGCCAGTAGATCTGCACTGCAGGAAATGTTAAAGGAAGTTCTTTAGGCTGAAGGAAAGCTGTAACAAAAAAGAACTTCAGTCTGTACAAAACAGTGAAGAGTGCTGGGAATGGTAAATGTGTGAGTACAGGTAGTCCTGACTTACAACATATTCAAGTTATGACTAACAGCGCCTACTGACCGTCTTTTTTTTTTCTTTTTTTTTTTTTAAATATCAACATTACACGCTGCAACATTGTATGTAGTACATATTACTAATGGTAAGATTTTCAATGTGGATGAAACAGGCTAGTTTTGGAAAAAGATGCCAGAATGGGCCTATATTCACAAAGAGATGGAGTCAGTGCCAGGTTTCAAGGCATTTAAAGACAGAATCATGCTGCTGCTTGGAAGAAATGCTGCTGGATTTAAATCAAAACCTTTTCTCGTTTACTATTTTGAAAACCTGAGCATTCAAAAACATTGACAAAAATAAGCTGCTGGTCTACTACAGGAGTAACTCCAAGGCCTGGATGACGATTGTGTTATTGAAAGACTGGTTTTTAAATTGTTTCATCCCAAAAGGGCAAGCCTACTGCCTTGAAAAGAGCATTTCTTTCAAGATTCTGCTGCTACTTGATAATGCCTCAGGGCATCCTCCTCATGTAGATGATCTAAATAGAGATGTGAAAGTGATGTATCTACCTCCCGATATAACAGCTGTGATTCAGCCTGTGGATCAAGGTGCAGTCACCACCCTACGGAGTACATTTGCTCAGGCAATAGCTGCAACAGATGGAGGTATGGTAACATTTCTGGAAGAGTTACAGTATTCTTCAGTGTATCTAGAACATTGCATCTTCCTGGAAGAAGTTACAGGAAAATGCATGCAGGGGATATGGAAAAAATTGATGAGTTATGTGAACACCCTGCAAACATTGATCAGGATAATACGATGGAAGAGATTGGTGGAAAAAACATCCATATGGCAAGAATGCTGAATTTAGAACTTGATATGCCAGTGTGAAACAGCTCATAGATCACGAAGAAGGAGAACTGACAGATCAGGACTTAATGGATTGTGAGGAGAAAAGAAATGCTGAAGAAGAACAAAAGAATGAGAGATGAAGAAGAGAAGTTGTCAAAAAATTTTACAGTGGAAGGATTAGCTAGACTTTTTCTAAACTAAATTTGGAGTTTCAGTTGCTTGAAAACATGGGCCCAAGTGCTGATTGCTTTGCTAAAGTCAACAGGCAGATTTGGGAAGCAGCGAGATATTACCACGAAATATATGAAGAACAAAAAGGACCATACAGACTATTCTCAATGATTTTCTGGCTAGAAATACCATCCTCATTCCCAGGGATAATCAAGATGATCCAGAACCTTCCACAAATGAAGTTATTACCAAAACTGACAAAATGCCAATGCCATCCAATTCTTTATCGTTGGAGTAAATTTTTATGATTTGTGTACTTTTTATCTGTGTATGTATTAAAATATATCTGACAGGACTTCCGGGCAACATGGTGCTATAGTCAGAAGCACCACGCCGTCCCTCCGCAGCAAAGATCAGAAAAACTAAGTCAGATGGAGTCACATGTCAGTCCTGAACTAAGCATCAAATGAAGAGATAAAGAACTCAGCCAAGCACTGAATGGAAGAAGAAACTGACCAAGAACGGAGAGTGAGGAGAGATACATTCAGAAGTCCCCTATTAGCTACAGCAGCACGGATCTGCCATCTTGGACTCCTGTCGGAGATCAGCAAACGGGGTATGAGAAAGCAGCTTCACGGAGCTTCCAGCAGGAGACAGAGCAACTGGTAACCAGCGATATAGACTTTCCCACCCCCACCCTTCTTCACCCCCACTTAGCTTCCTCTGCTTCCTTTAGCCACAGTCTCTTGGCTGGGAAGCACCAGCTTCACCCTGGTGTTACTTGGATTCCCCCTGCCCGCACTGGCCGGCTCCCTGAGTGCCTTCTGTTGGCTGCTGGTGTTGCTTTTTTCTGCTTCTTTAGATTTCTTCCTTACTTCTGACCACCTCCCCCTCCTTTCTCTCAAATACCTGGCTCCGTGTGCCATCTTTGCTTCTTCCTGAAAGGCTGCAAAACGCTGCTCAACTGTGAAACTGCTTCCCGGCCCATGCAGCCACGCTGGTGGGACCCCCAGGGCTTTTCTGTTTCTTTGTTTGTTTATTTGTTCTGTTTTGATTTGTTTGTTTGTTTTCTTTTTCTTGTCTCGGCTTGGGAGCCCCTTCTAGCCGGGCAGTACCACGTGGCTTGGAAGCTGCTCCCTTACTCTGCGGAGAAGCAAAGGGACATCCCTGGGGGCACTTCTTTTTTCTTTTTGGTTTTGTTTTGTTTCTTTGTTTTGTTTTCTTCTCTCTCTTTTTCCCTTTTTGTCTTTCTTCATTTCCAGTTTCTCAATTTATTCATTTTTTTCTTTCACACTTTTTGTTTCATTTTTGTTTTTCCCCATTTCTCAGTCTCTCATCTCTCCACTACAATAGCAAGCTCCCTTAGCACGCTTTTTTGTTTGTGTGTGTGTTTTTGGCTCCTGTTCCTCTCTCCTCTCTCTCATCTTTCCCATACCCATCTTAGCTCCACACCTCACAATCTACCCCCTCCTTCCTGCCTACCTGCACCATGCGCTGAACATCACACTCCCAAGCAGCACAGGCACGGCCTACTGAAACCTGCCCTGACTGATTCCTGGTCCACATTTTCAGCCCTGGTATGTGCCACAAACAGCCCATCCCAGCAACTCCCCTTCAGCTGAACCTGCCCTGCTGTACCATACCTTAGTCACTGACCCTGCCCATTGGAGAAGGAGGTGAAAAGTATCGTACCCCCAGACGAGCAAACAACAAAGAATGCATAGCCTGCCTGCTCAGACATAACCAAATAAAAAAGCAGGATGAAACAAACAAATCTACAATCAATAAAAAAGGAAAATAACTACTGAATGCCCTGAAGACAGAAGACAATATCAAAACATTTACAAAAACAGGTTGTTTTGATGGTCCCAGTAGACATCCAAAATAAAACTCCAGATGACTTTCAAGTAGAAGAAAAGACACTAGAACTACCTGATAAGGAATTCAAATCTCTAATAGTCAGAGCTATCCAAAAGTTGAAGCAAAAAGCAGACAAAAATGAGGAAAAAATAGACAAATTCATAGAAAAGGCAGACAAATTCATGGAAAATACAGCCAAGAAAATAATACAGGAATAAAATGCTAAAATTCACAACTAGAAATCATACAAAAACAACAGTTAGAAATCCAAAAGATACCAAGATTTCAGAAATGGACAGAAAGGCTGAGGAGCAGGTTTGAAACGATGGAAGACAGGATCAGCAAAATTGAAGACAAACATTTGGATACCACTCTGTTTGAGGAAAAAAGAGAAAAAAGAACAAAGAAAAATGAAAAAAGCCTGAGAATTATGTGGGATACAATCAAAAGCAAAAATCTGCGAGTGATCGGAGTTCCAGAATAGGGAGAGAAAACAGAAAACACAGAGAGGATCACTGAAGAATTGCTGACAAAAAACTTCCCCAATATCCTGAAAGATGAAAAGCTGGCCATCCAAGAAGCTCAACAAACCCTATATAGGATAGACCCCAAAAGAAAATCACAAAGGCATATCATAATCACACTCGCTAAAACCAAAGACAAACAAACACTCCTGAGAGCAGCTCAAGGAAAACAAAAAGTCACATAGAGGAGAAACAATAAGACTAAGCTCGGATTATTCAGCAGAAACCATGCAGGCAAGAAGGCAATGGGATGACATATATAAAACCTTGAAAGAAAAAAATTGCCAGCCAAGAATAATATATCCT